>NC_057803.1:142861627-143133232 GCF_018294505.1 Triticum aestivum | reverse complement strand
GGGCGTCTGAGCGACGCCACATAAAGGGCTTTAAAAGAAATGCCACAGTCGGGCGTCTGAGCGACGCCACATAAAGGGCTTTAAAAGAAATGCCACAGTCGGACGTCTGAGCGACATCGCAGAAAGGGCTTTCATTGAAAGTAAAATATAACACTGCCACAGTCGGACGTCTGAGCGACATCACAAAAAGGGCTTTTATTTACAAGTAAATAATACTCATAATAAATATTCAATTCATGAGAATAAATGGGTTAGTCCATCCACAGGAATAAACATTTAACCGGACTTAGCACTCATGTGATTCACCGGAGTCTCTGTCATCAAAACTGACATTTGGTCAGGATAAGATAATACCGAACTTGGACATGGAATAGATGATTCAAAGGAATATATGACTCTGCAGAGTTTGTACGAAAAATTTTCCCACAACCAACGTATTTCCGTAGTCACGAAGGACTAGTTCCGTTTACGGTATTTTGGAAGAAAACACAGCTAACCAGTACACACCCATCCTACCTCTCGATGCTAGGAATCACCCTAGACATCGTCCAAGAAAAACTTTTGAGACGGCGAGATCACAATCTCGAATAGCATGGGATCAAATTTATATACACGCGCTCTAAGGGGTGCCCCCCTCTCGGTCCCAACCGGAAACACCCATGCCCCCTGACTGGATGACTGGCTTTAATCCAGGGCCATGGAACCATCATCACGGCCTCTCCTTTTTGGTGTGTACCAAGAAAGCGGTTTACAACTTACTAAGCCATATTCCTTGCGGAAAACATGTGGTAGTACAGGGAAGGAAGAATGGAAGGAACTGGAATGATACGGGTTGACACTAAAGTCATATAGCCTAGCATAAGATTGGCATGCTACAACACTGCCATCTTACCCATCCTCATGCCAACACATGGCCATGCATACTCACATCCATCCACTCATGGCTTTTCGAAACTCACTTGCCTCATCGTTGCATGTAACATGACATCCATCGGTATGCTCATCAACATGCCATGAAACTACTTAATGCTAACATGCCAAAACAATCATCATATCAAAAGTTCAAACATGCTTGCCTGGTTCAGAGTAGTCGGAGTCTAGCTCGGTGAAGTTTGCGGTCCCGTCACCTCCTTCGGTATCTACGGTATAAAGAAGATATACGCGCTATCGTGAATATCGTGAGGTGCACAAAAAATTCTCCAAATATTTTTCAAATAAATCTGATAAAAAACTAGACAAAATTTTAAGGAGAACAGAAAAAGAATCAATCAAAAATACTTTTCTATTAAAAAGTTATAAGGGTTTTAGTCTAGGGACTCATCTGTAATGAAACAAAAAGTTCCCAGGGGCTAACTTATAAGAACAGAAAACGATTCGATTGAAAATACGCCGGCCCAGAGGGGTGACGTACTTTGGCAGAAGACGCCTTCAGAAAACGGTTCGTTTAAAAAGAATTGGGAGGCTGACGGGCGGGTCCCACCCGTCAGGTTTGAATTTTCGAACGGGGCGGCAGACCTCGATGGTGCCCGAGAGCCGCGGTGGTTGCCGGCGGCAATCCACGGCGAGGCAGGGGGATCGGAGGGTACCTCCGTGTTCAGGGCGCCATTCCGCGTCGGTTGGTGGTGGTGGTGGTCGCCGGTGAGCACCACGTCGGCGGCGGCCCTTGCTCCGGCGGATGGTGGTTCGGGCGGTCATGGGCCTCATCGGAGAGAGCGGAGTGAATCGAGTTGGTGGCCGAGGCGGAACGAGGCGGCCGGAGTTGGGGGAGGAGACCTCCTCGAGGTCCTCCTAGTGGCCTGGCGGGGTGTCTGTGGGGTGTAGTGAGGGTGTGTGCTCGAGGGCGAGCTCGGGGTCCCCTTTTATAGGCGATCCGAGGCGGTGGCCGTGAACGGGGTTCTCCGGCGATGGATTACGGCGGTGCAGTGCTCGGTCGGGGAGTTTATGAGGTTGGGCATCAACGTGGAGGTCCACTGGTTCCATTCAGACGCTAAACGAACTTGGATTAGGAGCTTGGGGTGGGTTTCGACGGAACGGGGCGGCACGGGTCCGTCGGCGGCAGAGAGCGTGCCCAGTGCTTGTCGGGCCACGGCGATGGTGCAACGGGGTGTGCTGGCGTGCATGAGGCCACGCGGAGCTACCAGGAGGATTGGGCGGCGCCGAACGGCGTTGAGCCGCCGTTCTGCTCCCTGTCGGCCGCTACGGTGGTTCGGCCACCGCAAGACACGCCAGCGTAGGCGGGCCAGGGTGCCACCGACGCTAGGAAGGCGCCAAGCACGCGTGTGGAGCTCCAGACAAGCAGGCCAGGCGGCGAGCAACGTGCCAAGGGCACTATGGCCGCGTGACTGAAATCTGACGAAGAGAAACGGCACTGAACCCTGAAGTTTCTCTGAATTTTCTGAATGTGCATAGGAACAGTGCAGCTCAGGTGTTCGACAGAATGTTTTTGGTATGAGGGAGGCTCTGCTTGAGCTGATTTTTGGTGTAGTGGCCTCTCATTGCACCAGAAGACTGCCTGAATTTTTGTGGAATTTTTGGAGAAGTGTAGATATGAATTTCACCAAATTTGGCAAATCTGGTCCAAACTTGCAGTGAGTGAAATTTGAAATTTTTGAAAAGAAGAAGAGTGGATCAAGATGGTTCTAGGTTGTGGGTACTAAAGACAATCCAGGGGAGTTGGTTTGAGGTGAAAACTCAAAGGCAATGAGGTACTTGCTTTGAAAATCACTTAGCCTCAAAATAATTGGCAGAAATGATTTGAGAGATAAAATAATTGAAATAAAATCCAAAACTTGTTTGGACTTGTTGAGACAGAGAATTTAGATTGTTCAAAGGTGGAGGGAGGGACTTTGAGAAGATTTACTGCAGGAGACATGGTAAAGCCATGGGTGGTTTCAAGATAAGAAAAATCTCAAAATTCATAGAGTTCTTTTTATAAGAAAAGAATAATTTCCAAAAATATACTTTGAGAAGGGAACCATCAGATAAAGAGTTTTAAACGATCAAACACCATAGTTTGAAGAAGATGCAAAAAATAAAATCCTTGCCAAAGAAGTTTTTAAGAGGAAGGTTTTCTGGAAAAATTTAAATGGCCTCTTTTCAAAAACCAACAATGTTTTTGCTGAAAAACCAAATAAAATTTTTGGAGTGTCACAACACCTACCCCCTTAGGAAAAATCTCGTCCCCGAGATTTCAGTTGATCCTTAAGTAAGTGTGGATGCTCTGTCCGAAGGAAATCCTCCCTTTCCCAGGTTGCTTCACTTTCGGTGTGATTGCTCCACTGAACTCTGAAAAACTTGATGGTTTTCTGTCGGGTCCTCCTTTCAGACTCCTCTAATATTTTTACTGGGCGTTCTCGATAGGTGAGGTCTGGCTGCACGTCAATGTTCTCATGGGATACTTGCTTCTCTGGTTTGCTTACGCACTTCCTCAATTGAGAGACGTGGAACACGTCGTGGATGTCGGACAATTCTTCGGGTAAGTCTAGCTGGTAGTCTATAGTGCCTCTTCGTGCCACTATGCAGAATGGTCCAATGAATCTTGGTGCTAACTTCCCCTTAATCTTAAACCGTTGCAGTCCCCTCATAGGTGATACTCGTAGGTACACAAATTCACCGGGTTCAAAATTGATCCCACGATGTTTATGATCGTAATAACTCTTTTGTCGGCTTTGAGCGGTCTTGAGTCGGTCCCTGATTAGCTTGACTTTTTCCTCGGCTTCTTTGAGCATGTCTGGGCCGAAGATACGGCTGTCTCCGGTCTCTGACCAATTTAGCGGGGTACGACATCTCCGTCCGTACAGAGCTTCAAATGGTGCCATTTGCAGGCTGGCCTGGTAACTGTTGTTGTATGCGAACTCAGCATATGGCAGGCTTTCTTCCCAACTGGTTCCATAGGTGAGTACACATGCTCAGCATGTCTTCTAAAATTTGGTTTACGCGTTCAGTCTGTCCATCAGTCTGGGGATGGTAGGCTGTACTGAAGGCTAGTTGAGTTCCCAGAGCCTGTTGTAAATGATCCCAAAATCTCGAGACGAACTGAGTGCCTCTGTCGGATATTATAGTCTTCGGGACTCCATGCAGACAAACTATACGGGAGAGATAAATCCTGGCGAGCCTCTGAGTGTTGTAGGTTGTCTTCATTGGAATGAAATGTGCCACCTTGGTTAATCTATCGGTGATGACCCACATGGCATTATTCCCGTGCCGTGACCGAGGTAGTCCGACAATGAAATCCATCCCTATTTCATCCCATTTCCACTCAGGTATTTTGTTTGGTTGCAGTAGTCTGGCTGGTTTTTGATGCTCAACTTTTATGCGTTGACAAGAATCGCAACATGCAACGAATGTGGCTATGTCCCTCTTCATACCGTGCCACCAAAATCTTTCCTGAATATCCTTATACATTTTGGTTCCTCCAGGGTGGATCGAATATGGGGCGGTGTGGGCTTCAGCTAGAATTTGCTGTTTGAGGTCCTCTATGTTTGGCACGCAGAGTCTGTCTCCGTACCATAATATTCCTCCATCGTCTATGACGAACTCCGAGGCCTTGCCCATACTCACCTTTCTTTTAATTCCTTCAATGCTGGGGTGACCAGGCTGAGCTTCTTTAATTCTCTCCACAAGGTCGGGCTGTATTTCCAAGTTTGATATGGTGCCTTCCGCGATCATTAACATGTTGAGTTTGGCAAATTCTTGTTGGAATTCAGGTCTCAAGCTTTGCAGATTGTCTTCGTCGGAGCTGGGGTTCCGACTAAGAGCATTGGCCACTACATTTGCTTTCCCTGGATGATAGTGGATACCAACATCATAATCCTTTACCAATTCCAACCAGCGTCATTGCCGTAAGTTTAGTTCTGGCTGTGTGAAAATATATTTGAGACTTTTATGGTCCGTGTATGTTTCACATCGATTCCCAAGTAAGAAATGCCTCCATTCCTTAAGTGCATGAATGACTGCTGCCATTTCTAAGTCATGAGTGGGATAATTTTCCTCATGCTTGCGAAGTTGCCTTGAAGCGTATGCGACAACCTTGCCTTCTTGCATCAGTACGCACCCGAGGCCTTTTCGGGATGCGTCACAATACACTTCAAAATTCTTGTGTATGTCTGGCACAATTAATACCGGTGCTGTCGTTAATTTCCGTTTTAGCTCTTGGAAACTTTTCTCGTAGGCTTCTGTCCATTCAAACTTCTTGTCCTTCTTGAGTAACTACGTCATTGGCTTGGCTAGGGTGGAGAATCCTTCAATAAACCTGTGGAAATATCCTGCCATTCCCAAGAAACTTCGTATGTCCGTTACGCTGGCTGGTGACTTCCAGCCAAGTATGGCCCTGACTTTCTCTGGGTCCACTGCGATACCGTCTTGGGTCAGCACGTGACCTAGAAAGCCTACTTGTCTTAGCCAAAATTCACACTTGCTGAACTTGGCATACAATTGGTGTTTCCTGAGTTCTCCTAGCACAATCCTGAGATGTTCCACGTGCTCTTCTGGTGTCTTGGAGTATATCAGAATATCGTCGATAAATACCACAACGAACTTGTCCATAAACTTCATAAATACTTTGTTCATGAGGTGAACAAAATATGCGGGGGCGTTCGTTAATCCAAAAGGCATTACTGTGAACTCATATAGTCCATATCTAGAGGTGAAGGCTGTTTTGGGGATATCTTCTGTTCGCACTTTTAATTGATGGTATCCTGACCTTAAGTCAATTTTTGAGAATACCTTGGCCTGAGCGAGCTGATCAAATAAATCATTTATCCGTGGCATCGGGTATTTGTTCTTGACTGTGACCATGTTAAGTGCTCGGTAGTCTATGCACAATCTCAGTGTTCCATCCTTCGTTTTGGCAAATAAAATTGGTGATCCCCAAGGTGAGGAGCTGGCTCGAATGTATCCCTTGTCCAGTAATTCCTTTATTTGTTTCTTCAACTCAATCAATTTGGATGGTGCCATTCGGTATGGTTTCTTGTATATGAGGGTGGTTCCTGGTACTAGCTCAATGCTGAATTCTATCTCTCGGTCTGGTAGCATGCCTGGTAGATCTTCGGGGAATACGTCTGGAAATTCAGACACTACTGGAACCTTGTTTAGCTCAGAAACGTCCACCTTATTCAATCTCGGTTGCCAGGGTATTTTTCTTTCTTTGGCTGACACTCTTATTGTCTTCCCGTGGTGGTGTGTGAGAATTACGGTCCGGTTGAAACAGTCAATAAAACCTTTGTTGGTGGTTAACCAGTCCATCCCTAGGATGACACCCAGTCCTTTATTTTCCAATACAATAAGATTGGCGTGAAACTTCAATCCTTCAAACTCAATAACCACATCCTGACAGTAATTCTGAGTGACTTGCTGAATCCTAGGGGACTTGATGATCATGGATTTTTCCAAGGGAAACATCGAAAAATTATTTTGCAAAGCAAAACTTTTCGAAATGAATGAGTGAGAAGCTCCAGAATCAAACAAAACCGTTGCAGGTATTGTGTTGACAGGAAACGTACCGAGTATGATATCCGGAGCATTTTGTGCCTCCTCTTTGGTTATGTGGTTCAGATGACCCTTCCTGTGGTTGTTGTTGGGGTTGAAATTGTTGCGCTTGGGCGCTGAATTATTGCCACCGTTGTTTGGCTTCGGGGTCGAGTTCCTTGGCTTGGGGCACTGTTTGGCATAGTGCCCTTCCTCTCCACAAGCGTAACAAGTAACGCTTGGGCGATATGTGAACTCCTTGTCCCTTGCATGGAAATTCTTGGTTGGGCGTGAGACATTTGTCGTAGTTTTGTGTGTCCCACCTTTCTGAAAATCTGTCTTGCTTTGGTGGTTGCGCACAAGAGTGGTCTGGTCTCTTTTTCGCTTGCATAAATCCTCCAAGCTACGTCTCTCATTTTCCAGAGTAATGGCTTTGTCCACTAGTGTCTTAAAATCTGGAAAAGTGTGCACGACCAGTTGGCATTTAAGCGCGGGCGCCAGACCGTCAAGGAATTTCTCCATCTTCTTGCTTTCAGTCATACGTTCTTCATTGGCGTAGCGAGACAATAGAGTAAATTGACCGTTGTATTCTGACACTGTCATGTTCCTTTGTTTGAGGTCATCGAACTCTCTCTTCTTGATTTTCATAATACTTTTAGGAATGTGTGCACCACGGAAACCTTCCTTGAAATCATCCCAGGTTATATCATTTTCGTTGGGGTGCATGTGCAGAAAATTCTCCCACCATGATGCAGCTGCTCCTGTGAGATAGTGCGGGGCATATAGTACCTTCTCGGGGTCTGAACCTTTTGCAATAATTAATTTTCTCTCCATATCTCGAAGCCAATCCTCGGCTTCAAGAGGCTTGTCAGTATGAGAAAATGTTTGGGGACGTGTCTTCTGTAGCTCAGATAACTTGGAATGCTGCTGATACTGTCCATGGTGATTTCCCATGTTGATGACTTGGTTCATCATTTCCCGATGTTGTTGCTGAGTCTGCTCATAAAGGCGACACATTTGTGAAAGTGCCGATTCACTGTCCTGTTGGCTCGACTGTCCCTGTGTGAACTTGTTGCTGGGTTTTGTATCATAATTTTCCTCTGGCGGAGTTGGCATGGAGCGAGTCCAAGGACGAGACATTTTTCACTCTGGGGATATAGTCTGTAAAACCCATAAGAACAGCGAAAAGAGTCGCAAAAACAATTCCATAAATGCACAAAGCTGGCAAATAAATTAAATAACCAAGCTTACTTAAGAAAAAAAAACAAATCGATTTGCGCGCGGAGAAGGACTGCTCATTACATATCTTACACGCAGACAATAATTATACAATACATCACTCAGGATATGCGTACATAATCCTGACATGTTATTTAGGCTAGTGCACTTCTCCCAGTTCCTACATGATGCGCAAACAAGCTACTCCTCACAACCTATGTACATATAAACATATCGTACAAAGCGGTACATTGCATGGCGGCTAAGCGTACTCAGGCGGAGATGTTGACGATCTCCTTTGCCCTGCCGAGGGTGAGGCGTAGCGAGGCTGGGGACTCGACTTCCTCCTCGCTAATAGGCTCCATACATGTAGTGCTGCGCTGGGTGGACGGAGCGGGCGCCAGGGGCGGAACAACACGAATAGGAGTGGGCGCGAAGGATGGTGCAGTGCGCGCTGGAGTGGGCGCAATAACTTGGTTGAACTCTTCAGTAGAAGGCAGGCGACGAGTAGGTGCATAAGATGCTGAGGATGAGACAAAAGTCAGTGGCGGTGCGGTGGGTAGGAGCTCCCTCCTGTTGGCGGCATAGCCATGGACTGAGTCCATGCGGGCAGCCACGAAGTCGTCCACCAGGTTGTCGAAGGCTGCCTCCAGGGCGCGGAGATACTCAATAAGCATCTCAAAAGCCTCATCTCGTTCTCCTCTGGGGCAGGAGAATGCGTAGTGACAGGTGTAAGGCACATGGCATGGAAGATAACGGTAACGACGAGTCTTCATCACGGGAAGGACATCCCTGAGACGAGCTATCGCCTCGGGGGCTGCCATCTGCATAGCATGCTTCTCCGTAGGCATGGCTCTTCCCAAGAACCGGAAGCGGCGTAACTCACCACGCCCTCCCTTGAACTGCACCGCGGCCTGGTGCATGGTCAGACTGTCGTTGACTCGGTGCTGGCAGAGTGTGAAGACTGGGCGCACAGATGGCCCCATCGCGACCTGAACGATGAAGGAAAGAAGCTTGACGAACCCATCGGGCACGTTGGCGAAGGTCTGAGATTCGCAGCTGTTGTCGGCCATCTACAAAAGTAGGCAAAAATTCTGAATGGTCAGATCATAAATTTATGTTGACTGTCAGAAAATGACTACAATTGCAAAAAAAATATAAATTGACTCTATCATGCTAATAACCAATTAGCGATCGCACCTAGTGGCTTCCTACAGTCAACCTGGCTCTGGTACCAAGCTTGTCACGACCGGTTTTCCAATAAAAATGTTTATTGAGAAACCAATCTTTTGAGTCCAGTATGAGAAAAATCCTCCTTACCGGTAGACAAATTCTTGATACAATAAGCCAGTAGCATAAAATATATTACAGGGTCGAGCTACGGTTGCTCAACCAAATTATTACAAGCACGCCAATAATTATACATAATGGCGGACATGACACAGTGGTGTGGGGGCATACTACTGACTCGAGGATAGGGTGGTGGTGGAAAAACACAGCGGGGAGTGAGATACATGACTCTAAAACTGGCATCTCATCGAGCGTCGAGGTGAGGCTCGATGAATTTATTTGGTAGCGGAAGCGGATATAATACAGTGACCAAATCCAGGGTCGCACGAGACTGACTGGGATTCCTCTAGGCGTTGGACTCGCTATCAAATTCTTCATCCATGAGATCGCCTTCGTCAGCATCTGGCCAAATCAACAAGCCAGGTGAGTACTTTGAAAGTACCCGCAAGACAGTTCGGACGTAAGATATAACAAATGCATGCATGGATGCATCATGAGTATATTAACAGTGGCACATTAATTCGTAAAAACGAGACAGGTAAAAAGGGGGTCGGCGGTAGTCCGCTCGGAAACCCAACAAAATAACTGGAAACCCAATCGGGTGTCTGAAGCGACACCTCGATAGGAAAATAAATAAATAAATCACGCCGCAGTCGGGCGTCTGAGCGACGCCACATAAAGGGCTTTAAAAGAAATGCCACAGTCGGGCGTCTGAGCGACGCCACATAAAGGACTTTAAAAGAAATGCCACAGTCGGGCGTCTGAGAGACGCCACATAAAGGGCTTTAAAAGAAATGCCACAGTCGGGCGTCTGAGCAACGCCACATAAAGGGCTTTAAAAGAAATGCCACAGTCGGGCGTCTGAGCGACGCCACATAAAGGGCTTTAAAAGAAATGCCACAGTTGGGCGTCTGAGCGACGCCACATAAAGGGCTTTAAAAGAAATGCCACAGTCGGGCGTCTGAGCGACGCCACATAAAGGGCTTTAAAAGAAATGCCACAGTCGGGCGTCTGAGCGACGCCACATAAAGGGCTTTAAAAGAAATGCCACAGTCGGACGTCTGAGCGACATCGCAGAAAGGGCTTTCATTGAAAGTAAAATATAACACTGCCACAGTCGGACGTCTGAGCGACATCACAAAAAGGGCTTTTATTTACAAGTAAATAATACTCATAATAAATATTCAATTCATGAGAATAAATGGGTTAGTCCATCCACAGGAATAAACATTTAACCGGACTTAGCACTCATGTGATTCACCGGAGTCTCTGTCATCAAAACTGACATTTGGTCAGGATAAGATAATACCGAACTTGGACATGGAATAGATGATTCAAAGGAATATATGACTCTGCAGAGTTTGTACGAAAATTTTTCCCACAACCAACGGATTTCCGTAGTCACGAAGGACTAGTTCCGTTTACGGTATTTTGGAAGAAAACACAGCTAACCAGTACACACCCATCCTACCTCTCGATGCTAGGAATCACCCTAGACATCGTCCAAGAAAAACTTTTGAGACGGGGAGATCACAACCTCGAATAGCATGGGATCAAATTTATATACGCGCGCTCTAAGGGGTGCCCCCTCTCGGTCCCAACCGGAAACACCCATGCCCCTTGACCGGATGACTGGCTTTAATCTAGGGCCATGGAACCATCATCACGGCCTCTCCTTTTTGGTGTGTACCAAGAAACCGGTTTACAACTTACTAAGCCATATTCCTTGCGGAAAACATGTGGTAGTACAGGGAAGAAAGAATGGAAGGAACTGGAATGATACGGGTTGACACTGAAGTCATATAGCCTGGCATAAGACTGGCATGCTACAACACTGCCATCTTACCCATCCTCATGCCAACACATGGCCATGCATACTCACATCCATCCACTCATGGCTTTTCGAAACTCACTTGCCTCATCGTTGCATGTAACATGACATCTGTCGGTATGCTCATCAACATGCCATGAAACTACTTAATGCTAACATGCCAAAACAATCATCATATCAAAAGTTCAAACATGCTTGCCTGGTTCAGAGTAGTCGGAGCCTAGCTCGGTGAAGTTTGCGGTCCCGTCACCTCCTTCGGTATCTACGGTATAAAGAAGATATACGTGCTATCGTGAATACCGTGAGGTGCACAAAAATTTCTCCAAATATTTTTCAAATAAATCTGATAAAAAACTATACAAAATTTTAAGGAGAACAGAAAAAGAATCAATCAAAAACACTTTTCTGTTAAAAAGTTATAAGGGTTTTAGTCCAGGGACTCATCTGTAATGAAACAGAAAGTTCCCAGGGGCTAACTTATAAGAACAGAAAACGATTCGATTGAAAATACGCCGGCCCAGAGGGGTGACGTACTTTGGTAGAAGACGCCTTCAGAAAACGGTTTGTTTAAAAAGAACTGGGAGGCTGACGAGCGGTCCCACCCGTCAGGTTTGAATTTTCGAACGGGGCGGCAGAGCTCGACGGTGCCCGAGAGCCGTGGTGGTCGCCGGCGGCGATCCACGGCGAGGCAGGGGGATCGGAGGGTACCTCCGTGTTCAGGGCGCCATTCCGCGTCGGTTGGTGGTGGTGGTGGTCGCCGGCGAGCACCACGTCGGCGGCGGCCCTTGCTCCGGCGGACGGTGGTTCGAGCGGTCGTGGGCCTCGTCAGAGAGAGCGGAGTGAATCGAGTTGGTGGCCGAGGCGGAACGAGGCGGCCGGAGTTGGGGGAGGAGACCTCCTCGAGGTCCTCCTAGTGGCCTGGCGGGGTGTTTGTGGGGTGTAGTGAGGGTGTGTGCTCGAGGGCGAGCTCGGGGTCCCCTTTTATAGGCTATCCGAGGCGATGGCCGTGAACGGGGTTCTCCGGCGATGGATTACGGCGGCGCAGTGCTCGGTCGGGGAGTTTATGAGGTTGGGCATCAACATGGAGGTCCGCTGGTTCCATTCAGACGCTAAACGGACTTGGATTAGGAGCTTGGGGTGGGTTTCGACGAAACGGGGCGGTGCGGGTCCGTCGGCGACAGAGAGCGTGCCCAGTGCTTGTCGGGCCACGGCGACGGTGCAACGGGGTGTGCTGGCGTGCATGAGGCCACGCGGAGCTACCAGGAGGATTGGGCGGCGCCGAACGGCGTTGAGCCGCCGTTCTGCTCCCTGTCGGCCGCTACGGTGGTTCGGCCACCGCAAGACACGCCGGCGTAGGCGGGCCAGGGTGCCACCGACGCCAGGAAGGCGCCAAGCGCGTGTGTGGACCTCCGGACAAGCAGGCCAGGCGGCGAGCAACGTGCCAAGGGCACTGTGGCCGCGTGACTGAAATCTGACGAAGAGAAACGACACTGAACCCTGAAGTTTCTCTGAATTTTCTGAATGTGCATAGGAACAGTGCAGCTCAGGTGTTCGACAGAATGTTTTTGGTATGACGGAGGCTCTGCTTGAGCTGATTTTTGGTGTAGTGGCCTCTCATTGCACCAGAAGACTGCCTGAATTTTTGTGGAATTTTTGGAGAAGTGTAGATATGAATTTCACCAAATTTGGCAAATCTGGTCCAAACTTGCAGTGAGTGAAATTTGAAATTTTTGAGAAGAAGAAGAGTGGATCAAGATGGTTCTAGGTTGTGGGTACTAAAGACAATCCAGGGGAGTTGGTTTGAGGTGAAAACTCAAAGGCAATGTGGTACTTGCTTTGAAAATCACTTAGGCTCAAAATAATTGGCAGAAATGATTTGAGAGATAAAATAATTGAAATAAAATCCAAAACTTGTTTGGACTTGTTGAGACAGAGAATTTAGATTGTTCAAAGGTGGAGGGAGGGACTTTGAGAAGATTTACTGCAGGAGACATGGTAAAACCGTGGGTGGTTTCAAGATAAGAAAAATCTCAAAATTCATAGAGTTCTTTTTATAAGAAAAGAATAATTTCCAAAAATATACTTTGAGAAGGGAACCATCAGATAAAGAGTTTTAAACGATCAAACACCATAGTTTGAAGAAGATGCAAAAAATAAAATCCTTGCCAAAGAAGTTTTTAAGAGGAAGGTTTTCTGGAAAAATTTAAATGGCCTCTTTTCAAAAACCAACAAAGTTTTTGCTGAAAAACCAAATAAAATTTTTGGAGTGTCACAATCATTTGGATCATTGTGCACATGGTATCATATTTTCCATTCAAGGTTCTTAGGATCTTCTTGATGATGAATCTATCGGTCATCTCTTCACTTCCTAAGCCAGCAATCTCATTTGTGATAAGAGCAAGCCTAGAGTACATTTCAGCGACGCCTTCACCATCCTTCATTTTGAACTTGTAAAGTTGACTTTGAAGCACATACAATTTGGATTCCTTGACGGAGTCGGTACCTTCGTGCATATCAATCAAAGTATCCCAAATTTCCTTTGCATTCTCAAGACGGCTGATTTTGTTGAATTCTCCAGGGAACAATCCGTTGAAGAGAATATCACAAGCTTGAGCATTGTATTGCAGCATCTTCAACTCTTCCGCGGTAGCTTGATGATTCGGTTCTCTCCCATCAAAGAATTCACCTTGCAAGCCAATACACACAATATCCCAAACGACGGGGTTATGTCCAAGAATATGCATTTTCATCTTATGCTTCCAACTAGCAAAATTTGTACCATCAAAGTAAGGACCTCTACGGTGGTAATTTCCCTCACTAGACGCCATACTCTCCTAGGTTGTGAGACCAAGGCTATGATCATCAAAATCTATGGAAATCAAAGCAAATGGAGACCAAAGCTCTGATACCACTTGTAGGATCGAAAGTATGTCTAGAGGGGGTGATTAGGCTACTTGACCAAATAAAAATCTAGCCTTTCCCAATTTGAAGTCTTAGCAGATTTTAGCAACTTAGCACAAATCAAGTAATCAACCTACACATGCAATTCTAAGAGTATAGCAGCGGAATGTAAAACAATTGCATATGAAGGTAAAGGGAGGAGTTTGGGGGGGAGCAAACACAATGTAGACACGGAGATTTTTGGCGTGGTTCCGAGATAGGCGGTCCTATCATATATCCACGTTGATGGATACTACAACCCATGAAGGGTAACTAGGGGAGTCCTGGATTAGGGGGTCTCCGGACAGCCGGACTATATCCTTTGGCCGGACTGTTGGACTATGAAGATACAAGATTGAAGACTTCGTCCCATGTCCGGATGGGACTCTCCTTGGCGTGGAAGGCAAGCTAGGCAATACGGATATGTAGATCTCCTCCCTTGTAACCGACTATGTGTAACCCTAGCCCCCTCCGGTGTTTATATAAACCGGAGGGTTTAGTCCGTAGGACAAAATACAATCATACCATAGGCTAGCTTCTAGGGTTTAGCCTCTACGATCTCGTTGTAGATCAACTCTTGTAATACTCATATCATCAAGAACAATCAAGTAGGACGTACGGTATTACCGCCATCAAGAGGGCCCGAACCTGGGTAAAAAGCGTGTCCCCTGCCTCCTGTTACCATCCACCTTAGACGCACAGTTCGGGACCCCCTACCCGAGATCCGCCGGTTCTGACACCGACATTGGTGCTTTCATTGAGAGTTCCACTGTGCCGTCGCCATAAGGTTTGATGGCTCCTTCTATCATCGGTAACGATGCGGTCGAGGGTGAGGTTTTCCTCCCTGGACAGATCTTTGTATTCGGCGGCTTTGCACTACGGGCCAATTCGCTTGGCCATCTGGAGCAGATCGAGAGCTACGCCCCTGACCATTAGGTCAGATTCGGAAACTTAAACTACACTGCCGACATCCGCGGAGACTTGATCTTCGACGGATTCGAGCCCGTGTCAGGTGCGCCGCATAGTCACGACGAGCATGATGTAACTCTGCCATCGGACAGTGTTCGTGAGATCACATCTGCAACTACTCCGGCCTTCAATCCGGAGCAAATTGCGCCATCCAAGGACGGAGGGATAGACCCCGCCATGGAGGCCGCACTCTCAGTGGCGATGGAGCCGGATACTGACTTCACCCCTTACGAGAGCCGTGTCGCCAAACCACTGGATTCGTCTCCAGCCACGGACTCCGAACCGCCTGCATCCATGCCCATCGAATCTGACTGGGCGCCGATCATGGAGTTCACCTCCGCGGATATCTTTCAGCACCCGCCTTTTGGCGATGTGCTAAATTCATTAAAGTCTCTCTCCTTGTCAGGAGAACCTTGGCCGAACTATGTCCGGCTAGAATGGGATACGGACGACGAAGAAATTCGATGCCCACCCACCACCCACTTAGTAGCCACTGTTGACGATTTAACCAACATGCTCAACTTCCACTCCGAAGACATCGACGGTATGGACGACGATGCAGGAGACGAACAGGAACCGCCGCCCACAGGGCGCTGGACCGCTACCTCATCATACGACATATATATGGTGGACACCCCTAAAGAAGGCAATAGTGACAAGACAGCGGAGGATGACCCCTTCAAGAAGCAACCCAAGCGCCGACGTGAGCGGCGCCGCTCTAAGTCCCGCCACAGCAAAAGTAGTGATACCGGCACAGGAGATAATAACACTCCGGATAGTGCCGAAGACAACCACAATCCCCTCTAGCACGATGTAGAGCCGGAGGATGAGCAAGCCAGCCCTCCAGAGCAGGCAGCAGATGGAGAGCCGGAGGAGGACAATTACATGCCTCTCTCCGAAGACGAGGCGAGCCTCGGCGATGAAGAATTTATCGTGCCTGAGGACCCCGTCGAGCAGGAGCGCTTCAAGCGCTAGCTTATGGCCACAACAAATAGCCTGAAGAAAAAGCAACAACAGCTTCAAGCTGATCAAGACTTGCTAGCAGACAGATGGACCGAAGTCCTTGCGGCCGAGGAATACGAAGTCGAGCGCCCCTCCAAGAGTTACCCAAAACGCAGGTTGCTCCCTCACCCCGAGGAGGAAGCATCGAAACCTCATTCACTAGTGTACGATGCAGCTGACCGGCCACTACGTGGCCGAGCCAGAGAGGCGTTTCAGCTTGAAGTTTAGCCTGCACCCCGCCGCCACTCAATCAAAAATACCAAGGCCCGGGGCAACACACGGGACCTGTGAGACGTATTGGACAGTAAGGCAAAACTTGCAAGGTCAATATACGGGTCACAGGCACGCGCGCCAACACGGGACGATGATCGTCGCGCCGGATACACCAATAGCTAATCCATTCAGGCCGAATACAGCAGACAAGCCTCATATGAACTGCGTCGTGATATAGCCCGGCACAGAGGCGCCGCACACCCCCTATGCATCACTGATGAAGTTATGGATCATGAATTCTCGGAGGGTTTCAAACCCATAAATATCAAATCATATGATGGTACAACAGATCCCACTGTATGGATTGAGGATTTCCTCCTTCACATCCACATGGCTCGCGGTGATGATCTACATGCCATAAAGTACCTCCCACTAAAACTCAAAGGACCAGGTCGGCATTGGTTGAATAGCTTGCCAGCAGACTCCGTCGGCAGTTGGGAGGATCTGGAAGACGCATTCCTTGACAACTTCCAGGGCACTTATGTGCGACCACCGGATGCTGATGACGTGAGCCATATAACTCAGTAGCCAGGGGAATCGGCCAGACAATTCTGGACTCAGTTCCTGACTAAGAAAAACCAAATTGTCGACTGTCCAGACGTAGAGGCCCTCGTGGCATTCAAGCACAACATCCATGACAAGTGGCTTGCCCGCCACCTTGGCCAGGAGAAGCCGAAGTCTATGGAAGCCCTCACGACACTAATGACCCGCTTTTGCGCGGGCGAGGATAGCTGGCTGGCTCGCAGCAATAACACATCGAGGAATCCAGGCACTTCGGATACCAAAGATGCCAACGGCAGACAACATCGTAACAGACCAAAGCGCCACAATAACAGCGATAACACCGAGGATACAGCAGTCAATGCCGGATTCAGAGGCGCTAGATCCGGTCAGCGAAAAAAGCCATTTAAAAGAAATACTCCGGCTCCGTCTAGTTTGGATCGCATACTGGATCGCTCGTGTCAAATCCACGGCACCCCCGACAAGCCAGCCAATCACACCAACAGAGAATGCTGGGTGTTCAAGTAGGCCGTCAAGTTAAATGCCGAAAACAAGGACAAGGGGCTGCATAGTGCTGACGAGGAGGAGCCCCGGCCACTGAACACGGGAGGACAGAAGGGGTTCCCCCCCACAAGTGAAGACGGTGAACATGATATATGCAACCCACATTCCCAAGAGGGAGCGGAAGCGTGCACTAAGGGACGTCTATGCGATGGAGCCCCTCGCCCTAGAGTTCAACCCATGGTCTGCTTGCCTGATCACCTTTGATCGCGGGGATCACCCCACTAGTATCCGTCATGGTGGATCCTCCGCACTGGTCCTAGAACCCATCATCGACGTATTTCATCTCACTCGAGTCCTTATGGACGACGGCAGCAGCTTGAACCTGCTCTATCAGGATACAGTGCGAAAAATGGGTATCGATCCCTTGAGGATCAAACCCACCAAAACCACCTTTAAGGGCGCCATCCCAGGTGTAGAGGCACATTGCATGGGCTCAATCACACTGTAAGTAGTCTTCGGATCACCCGACAACTTCCTAAGTGAGGAGTTAATCTTCGACATCGTCCCGTTTCGCAGTGGCTATCATGCACTGCTCGAACGAACTGCATTTGCAAAATTCAATGTAGTACCGCATTACGCATACCTCAAGCTCAAGATGCCAGGACCTCAGGGGGTCATAACAGTGAATGGAAACACAAAATGCTCGCTCCTCACGGAAGAGCACACTGCAGCCCTCACAGCAGAAGCACAAAGCAGCCTTTTAAGGAAAACCACTAATTCGGCAATACAGCCCCCGAACACCTTCAAGCGTGTCCGGAGTAAACTGCAACAGGATCGCCTAGCACATTCAGAGCTCGCCTAGCAATTCGGCCCCCGTCCCAGTCCCAGTCAAGCGACGAAATCCGTGTCGCACGTACATAATTACACACTGAAAATACCATGGACATAGGCGGGAGCACGATCAGGGCATGTCCCGCAATGCGGCTTAACCGCCCTAGGGGTTGTATACCTTTATCATTTCTTTTCTCTTTCCGGGCCTAACTCTCTGGAAGCCCTTTCCGGCAGTACGATTGCCAGACACATTACGGGAAGGAACAACCAAGGCGGCAAGAAGCTAAGATGTACACGGGAACCCCCAGGTGGTCTCTAATAATAATACCCGCTTTCTACTATCCATACGCAGCTTGCCCTTGGATAGGACATTTCGAATAGTCCTACTTTCTGCTTATGTCACTACCTATACCAGTACGCTTCGATGTATTATTTAAATAACAATGCATAGCATTAGTCTATTATTGCATTATTCATTCTTTTTTTCCTTTTTGTCCATTTACGACAATCCGCACCCGTAAATTCGGGCACGTCAGTACGCCAGGGGCTTTCGTTTACCCCATAATACAGCGCGAGAAGTCCGAACACTTTCGACAGTGCGGCACCCCGAACTTATAGCATTATATGCATCAGCTCCGAATCATGCCTTGGGTCAATAGTTGGGTTTGCCCAGCTCCCATGCTTTGGTACCTTACGTTCTGCTATATCGGCTAAGGTAGCGGTGGGAGAACTACTGTGATTGTGTCCCGGTTCTTCCGGACGAGCACCTCAGTAGAGAAAGCCGAAAACTGACTGTCATGATAAGGTGAGAGATTGGTCGCTGTTCGAGAGGTCTCAAGTCCTTAAAGACTTTTCCGCTTCGGGCAAGGAGTCGGCCTTGTCCGGCTTAGGCGTGTATAGCGCCCCAAATTCGGCCATCCGAATACTAGGGGCTTCGCCAAAATTTAAAATTGTAGACTTCTATGGCTAAGTGAGAGTGATAAAGCCTTATAGTCCGATTGCCCAGTTCGTTGCGCTGAACACCTCCCTTGAAGGACCCAAAATTGGGGTAAAGATTGCTCAGGTTTATCCCGAACACCCCAGTACTAGTTACATGGGGGCAGAAGCCGACGACTCGCCAGCTCTCAAATTTTGTAAACAGCCGCACAGAAGGTAATATTTTAAATTAAAAAGCGTCGCATGGCGCAAATGAACTCGTTTCATATTACAGGATCACATGAGCATGTTCATTCAAAAATTACATCCCTGGCACACTCATCCGCCACAAGGCGGGAACCCTTCAGGACACTCTCATAATACATTTCGGGGCAGCGATGCTCCTTGCCCTCCGGCGGCCCCTCCTTCACCAGCTTCATGGCGTCCAGCTTCGCCCAGTGCACCATCGCCCGCGCAAAAGCCCCGCGCGCACCGTCGATGCAGACGGACTACTTTATAACTTCAAGCCGTGGGCAGGCATCCACCAGCCGCCTCACCAAACCGAAGTAGCTGCCGGGCAGGGGCTCGCCAGGCCACATCTGGACTATAAGGCCCCTCATGGCCTGTTCGGCCGCCTTGTGAAGCTCGACCAACTACTTCAGCTGGTCGCTCAAGGGCACGGGGTGTTCGGTCCTAGTATACTGAGACCAGAACAACTTCTCCGTCGAGCTCCCCTCCTCAGCTCGGTAAAACTGCGCGGCATCCAGTACACTACGGGGAAGATCTGCAAACGCTCCTGGAGAGCTCCGAACTCGAGTAAGAAAAAGGAAAGTTTCCTTCACATGCTTACTTTTCATAATGAATGCCTTACCCGCTGCTATCTTCTTCACCGCATCAATCTCCTGGAGGGCCTTGTGGGCTTCGGCCTTGGCGCTCCGGACACTTTCAAGCGCCTGCGCGAGCTCGGACTCTCGCATCTTCGAGTCAAGCTCCAAGGACTCATGCTTTTTGGTGAGAGCCTCGAGCTCTTCCTGCACCTCGCCTACTCAGGCTTCTTGCTTCTCCGGCTCAATGCGCTCCTTGGCCGCTTTGTCTTCAGCCTCGAACAGCGCCTTCCTCAGGGTTGCCACTTCGATCGTGGCCCCTGGCAAATCCATGATGATCCTATTACTTTACACCCGATCTTCTTTTTAAATATATAGATAAGGGTATTGCTTACCTTTGCTCTCCTCGAGCTGCCTCTTGGTAAGGCTGAGCTCATCCTCGGACCGCTCTAGGTCCTGCTTCAGCGCAGAGACCACCGCAGTACGTGCGGAAGCGGCTAGCAGTGAGGACTGCACATACAAATAGACATTTTTCTGATTAGACTCCTGAGTTATCATTTGATCCTCTATTCGGCATCAGGGGCTAGTGCCCATGCGGTCATATTTTCCTATATCTTCATAGCTTACCTCAAAGCCTGTTAGGAGGCTGGCGCAAGCTTCAGTCAGTCTGTTCTTGGCGGACTGAACTTTCTCGATCCCGCACTCATGATAGTGCGGTGCTCTTCGTCGATGGAAGCGCCGCGAAGCGCTTCCAGCAAGTTGTCCGGCGCCTTTGGCTGGACAGAGGCCACCGGCACGGGCGGCTTGCCCCTCTTAATGAGGGGTCGCCTACCGGAGTCCGGAACCATCAAAGGTTCCGGCGCAGTGTTCGGCTGGGGGCTGAACTTGGAGCCCATGGGGATTTTGCTTCCTTTGCGCCCAGGGTCCGGAAGGTCGCCTCGAGGCGCCCCCAGGACTACCTCCCCTTGGCCCGGTGCCTGTTGAGACAACACTTTGACGTTGTCCTCATGACAAGTGGTGGAGGCGGTCGGAAGTGAATCGCTATTCATATCCGACGAGTCCAAAGAACTGTCCGACGAAGATACGTCGATACGGGCTCGGGACGGGCTGCATAATAATATTCAGCATAAGTAGAAGTAGTGCAACAAAACATACCAATTACTATGGTATCCGGATAATTACGACTTCGCCAGTGGCTTGTCCCTGGGGAACCACTCATCGTCACTGTGGGCAGCCGTAGTGGAGCAGTCCGGATGGAGGGTCCTTCCCTTCTTGGACCCTTCGGCCTCCCCGGTTGGGTCGGCCTTCCTTTTCTTGTCTCCCCCGGCTGGGGGGAGAACTTTCCTCTTCCTCCTCCTCGTCTTCGTGGGAGGAGTGCGCGTTGGAGTCATCGGACGATGAGTCCGATACAACCTTGCGCCGGAGACCCTTTTGGGTCCCCTCGGCCTTCTTCTTGGTCTTCTTCATCGCCACCTCATAAGGGGCCGGAGTCAGCATCTTTGTTAGGAGAGCATCTGCAGGATCTTCGGGTAGGGGGGCTGGGCAATCAAGCTGCTCTGCTGTCTTTATCCAGCCCGGTTAATGACATAGAAGCTTAGATCCTGCATATGAATAAACCCGGGCAAATAAATACCCTGAGAAATATAAAAACTTACCGGATTGGCGCGACACTTTGCGCTGAGTCCGCGGTCCTCGGTGAGGGAAGGAGGTACCTCGGCGCCCTTGAACAGCACCCTCCAGACGTCCTCGTGTGTCGTGTCATAGAGCTCTCGCAGCATCTGGTGCTTGGCCGAGTTGAACTCCCACAAATCGAATGCCCGTCGTTGACACGGGAGGATCCGGCGGAAGAGCATGACCTGGACCACGTTGACTAGCTTGATTTTCTTGCTCGTCATGTTCCTGATGCAGGTCTGGGGTCTGGTCAACTCTATCGAAGAACCCCAGGATAGGCCCTTCTCTTTCCAGGAGGTGAGCCGCATGGGGATTCCGGATCAAAATTTGGGGGCCGCAACCCAGTTGGAGTCGTGCGGCTCGGTGATGTAGAACCACCCCGATTGCCACCCCTTTATGGTATCCACATAGGTGCCCTCGAGACAGGTGACGTTAGGCATCTTGCCCACCATGGCGCCTTCGCACTCTGCTTGCTGGCCACCCACCACCTTCGGTTTAACATTGATGGTTTTCAACCATAGGCCGAAGTGGGGCCTAATGCGGAGGAAGGCCTCGCACACGACGATAAACACCGAGATGTTGAGGATGAAATTGGGAGCCAGATCATGAAAATCCAGCCCATAGTAAAACATGAGCCTGCGGACAAATGGGTGGAGGGAAAATCCCAGTCCATAGACGAAATGGGTAAGAAAAACTACCCTCTCATGGGGTTCGGGCGTAGGGACGGTCTGCCCTGCGTCTGGCAGCCGGTGCGCGATATCCGTGGCCAGGTATCCGGCTGCCCGCAACTTTGCGATGTTCTCCTCCGTGATGGAGGAGACCATCCACTTGCCTCCTGCTCCGGACATGCCTGGAGTGGTTTGAGAAGAAGAACGCGAGCTTGGGCGCCGGAGCTCGAATGCGTGAGAATGGATAAGCGAGGAGGTAGAAGGCGTGGGTAAAAGGGGGTAAATCCTTGTCCCTTTATAAGGGCAAAAGAGGCGATGCGTCTCCCCACTTGCCTGGTAAAACCGCTTATTCCCCAGGCGCCGTAATTGATGGCGCGGTTGGGTTACCCACGTCCGTATTGATGAGAATCCCGTAATAAGGGGGACACGATCTCTACTTTGACAAGACGTGTCAAGAAAACCGCACCATGTTATGTGCGGTGCTGGTTGAGAAAAACGGTTCGAATAATGACCGAGCCATGACATGACATCGTGCTGTCAGAATGCGTCACCAGATTAGATTTGTGGAAATATTATTCTCTCTGCGGTAGTATGTGGAACTCGTTTTGCAGAGTCAGACACTATTTTGGTGTTCAAAATCTTGTATGGAGTATTCAGAGGAGGAACCTGCCTTGTAATGCCGAAGACAATACTGCACGCCGGACTCATCGTCATTGAAGCCTGGTTCAGGGGCTACTGAGGGAGTCCTAGATTAGGGGGTCTCCGGACAGCCGGACTATATCCTTTGGCCGGACTGTTGGACTATGAAGATACAAGATTGAAGACTTCGTCCCGTGTCCGGATGGGACTCTCCTTGGCGTGGAAGGCAAGCTAGGCAATACGGATATGTAGATCTCCTCCCTTGTAACCGACTATGTGTAACCCTAGCCCTCTCCGGTGTCTATATAAACCGGAGGGTTTAGTCCGTAGGACAACATACAATCATACCATAGGCTAGCTTCTAGGGTTTAGCCTCTACGATCTCGTGGTAGATCAACTCTTGTAATACTCATATCATCAAGAACAATCAAGCGGGACGTAGGGTATTACCTCCATCAAGAGGGCACGAACCTGGGTAAACATCGTGTCCCCTGCCTCCTGTTACCATCCACCTTAGATGCACAGTTCGGGACCCCCTACCCGAGATCCGCCGGTTTTGTCACCGACAGTAACGGTTACACGAGTCCATGGAGGGCTCCACCCATGAAGGGTCCACGAAGAAGCAACCTTGTCTATCCCACCATGGCCATCGCCCATGTCGGTGTCAAAACCGGCGGATCTCGGGTAGGGGGTCCCGAACTGTGCTTCTAAGGCGGATGGTAACAGGAGGCAGGGGACACGATGTTTTACCCAGGTTCAGGCCCTCTTGATGGAGGTAAAACCCTACGTCCTGCTTGATTTATTCTTGATGAGAATATTACAAGAGTTGATCTACCATGAGATTGGAGAGGCTAAACCATAGAAGCTAGCCTATGGTATGATTGTATCTTGTCCTATGGACTAAAACCCTCCGGTTTATATAGACACCGAAGGGGGCTAGGGTTACACAAGGCCGGTTACAAAGGAGGAGATATACATATCCGTATTGCCAAGCTTGCCTTCCACGCCAAGTAGAGTCCTATCCGGAGACGAGACGAAGTCTTCAATCTTGTATCTTCATAGTCCAACAGTCCGGCCAAAGGATATAGTCCGGCTGTCCGGATACCCCCTAACCCAGGACTCCCTCAGTAGCCCCTGAACCAGGCTTCAATGACGATGAGTCCGGCACGCAGTGTTGTCTTCGGCATTGCAAGGCGGGTTCCTCCTCCGGATACACCACAGAAGAGTTTGAATAACATGATAGTGTCCGACCCTACAAAATAAGTTCCACATACCACCGTAGAGAGAATAATATTTCCACAAATCTAATCTGCTGACACGTTTTGGCAACATGACATCATGCCATGGCTCGGTGATTATTCGAACCGTTTTTCTTTAACCAGCCCCGCACATAACGCGATGCAGTTTCTTGACACGTCTTGTCAAAGCAGAGATCATGTCCGGAGCAGGAGGCAAGTGGATGGCCTCCTCCGTCACGGAGGGCCACATCAAAAAGCTGCACGGAGCCGGATACTTAGCCGCGAATATCGCGCATCAGCTGCCCGCTGCGGGGTAGATCGTTCCTACCCCGGAACCTCACGAGAGGGTAGTTTTCCTCCACCACTTCCTCCGTGGACTGGGGTTTACCCTCCATCCATTCGTTCGCGGTCTCATGTTCTACTACGGGCTAAACTTCCATGATCTGGCCCCGAACTTCATCCTCAACATTTCGGCGTTCATCATCATGTGTGAGGCTTTCCTCCGCATCCGGCCCCACTTCGGCCTGTGGTTAAAGACCTTCAATATCAAGCCGAAGGTGGTGGGAGGCCAACAAGCGGAATGCGGCGGAACCATGGTAGGCAAGATGCCCAAGGTTACATGGCTTGAAGGCTCCTTCGTGGAGACCATAAAGGGGTGGCAATCGGCGGGGTTCTACATCACCGAGCCACGCGACACCAACTGGGTGGTGGTCCCCGAGTTTCGATCCGGAATCCCCACGCGGCTCACCTCCTGGAAAGAGAAGGGCCTATCCTGGGGTTCATCGGTGGAGCTGGATGGACTCCAGAAATGTATCCGGAATATGGCAAGCAAGAAGCTCAAGCTTGTCAACATAGTCCAGGTCATGCTCTTCCGCTGGATCCCCCGTGTCAACAATGGGATTTCAACTTGTGGGAGTTCGACCCGGCCCAGCACCAGACTCTAAGCGAGCTCTTCGACACGATGCACAAGGATGTCTGGAGGGTGCTGTTCAAGGGCGCCGAGGTCCCTCCTTCTCTTACCGAGGACCGCGGGCTAAGCGCGAAGCACCTAGCGCATTCGGTGAGTTCTATACATCCGGTAGGATATTTATTTCCCCTAGCTTAACCATGTGCGGGGTCTGAGCTCCATGCCTTTGACATGACTGGGTGGAGACGTCGGGGCAGATTAACTGTCTGACCCCTCTGCCCGAAGACACTCCGGACGCTTTCCTGACGGAGATGCTGACTCCGGCTCCTTACAAGGTGCCAGAGAAGACCAAGAAGGCCAAGGGAACCCGAAAGAATTCCCGGCGCCAGGTGGTATCAGACTCATCGTCTGATAACTCCGCGACGCACTCCTCCCCCGAAGACGAGGAGGAAGATGAAGATGCTCCTCCTTCAGTCGAGGGAGACAAGAAAAGGAAGGCCGCCCCGACCGGGGGGCCGAAGGGTCCACGAAGGGGAGGACCCTCCTTCCAGACTACTCCACCACCGCCGCCGAAGGTGGAGACGAGTGGCTGCTCAGGGCCAAGCCCCTGGCGAAGTCGTAAGTATTCGGACACCAGAGTAACTCATAGCATACCTTTGTCACACTGCTTCTCCTAACGCCCGAATATGATTATGCAGACCGTCCCAAGCCCGTATCGACGTATCTTCATCGGGCGGCTCCTTGGACTCGTCGGATATGGATAGCGATCCACTTCCGACCGCCACCTCCCCTTGCCCTACGGACAATGCCGAGGTATTGTCTCAAGAGGCACCAGGTCGAGGGGAGACAATCCCGGAGGTGCCTCAAGGCGACCTTCCAGACTCCAGGAGCAGAGGAAGGGAGGCTCCCGAGGGCTCCGAGTTTGGCCCTTAGCCGAACACCGCGCCGGAACCTCCAGTGGTTCCGGACTCAGGCAGGCGGCCTCCTTCCAAAAGGGGCAAGACGCCTGTGCCGGTGAGCTCTGTCCATCCAGAGGCACCGGACAATCTGCTGGGAGCGCTTCACAACGCTTCCATCGACGAAGTGATCTAGAAGGTTCAGTCCGCCAAGAGCGGACTGACTAAAGCATGTGCCAGCCTTCTGGCTTTGAGGTAAGTATTTGAAATATAGGAAAAATATTACCGCATGGATAGTAGCCCCTGATGCTCTGCTTGGTGTTCAAAAAGAAAAACCGAATAGAGGATCAACTAATATCTGCAGGAGTCTAATATAAGTATGTCAATATGCATATGCAGGCTTCGCTGTTGACCTCTGTCGCACTGACTGCGGAGGTCGCCATACTGAAGCAGGACCTCAAAGGGTCCAAGAAAGAGCTCGGCCTTGCCAAAAGGCAGCTCGAGGAGAACAAAGGTAAGTAGTACCTAGTCTATGGATATATATAAAAAGAATGCAATTACAAAATGACAGGATCATCTTTAATCTGCCAGGGGCGACGACCGAAGTGGCAACCTTGAAGCAAGTGCTATCCGAGGCTGAAAACAAAGCGGCCCAGGAGCGCACCGAGCGGGAAATACAAGAGGCACGGGTGGGCAAGGTGCAGCAAGAGCTCCACACTCTCGTGACAAAGCACGAGGCGTTGGAGCTTGACTTGAAGACGCGAGAGTCCGAGCTTGCCGCGGCCCTTGAGAGTGCAAAGAGTGCCAAGGCTAAAGCCCAAAAGGCTCTCTAGGAGATTGATGCGATGAAGCAGATAGCGGCGGGTAAGGCATTCTATATGCAAAGCAAGCATGTGAAAGTAAATTACTTGTCACTTACCCAAATCTGGAGCTCTCCAGGAGCATTCGCAGATTTGCCCCGCAGCGTGTCGGATGCCGCACAGTTTTACCAGGCCGAGGAGAGAAGCTCAACAGAGAAGCTGTTCTGGTCTCAGTATACTGAGACCGAACACATGATGCCTCTGAGCGACCAGTTGAAGCAACTGGTCGAGCTACACAAGGCGGCCGAACAGGGCATGAAGGGCTTTATAGTCCGGATGTGGCCTGGTGATGCCCTTCCCAATAGCTACTTCGGCCTGGTGATGCGGCTTGTGGATGCTTGCCCACGGCTGGAAGTCATCAAGCGGTCCATCTACATTGAAGGTGCACGCCGGGCTTTCGCCCGTGCGAAGGTGCACTGGGCCAAGATGGACGCCATGAAGCTGGTGAAGGAAGGGCCGTCGCAGGGCAAGGAGCATCACCACCCCGAGATGTACTATGAGGGTGTCCGGAAGGGTGCCCGTCTTGTAGCGGACGAGTGTGCAAAAGATGTAATATTTGAGTAAACTTGCTCGTGTAATCCTGTATTATGAAAACTTGTTCATATGCGCTATGCGACGCTTGTTTGAATTTAAAATATTGCCTTATGTTCGGTTGTTTATCAAATCTGAGAGATGGCTAGTCGTCGGCTTCTGCCCCCACGCCACGAGTGCTGGGGTGTTCGGGATAAACCTCAGCACTCTTGTTCCCATTGTTGGGTCCTTCGAGGGAGGTGCTCAGCACAACGAACAAGGCAATCGGACTATAATGCGTTATCACTCTCACTTAGCCATATAATTCTATAATTTTAAATTTCGGCGAAGCCCCTAGTATTCGGAAGGCCGAATTCGGGGCGCGATACACGCCTTAAGCCGGACAGGGCCGACTCCTCGCTCTAAGCGGCATAAGTCTTTAGGGACTTGAAACCTCTCGAACAGCGACCAGTCTCTCGCCTTATCATGACAGTCAGTTTTAGCTTTCTCCACGGAGGTGCTTAGCCCAGCAGAACCGGGGCACAATCGCAGTAGTTCTCCCAGTGCCACCTTAGCCTATATAGCGGAACGTAAGGTACCAAAACATGGGAGCCGGGCAAACCCAACTATTGACCCAAGACATGATTCAGAGCTGATGCATATAATGCTATAAGTTCGGGTGCCGCACCATCGAAAGTGTTCGGACTTCTCACGCCGCATTATGGGGTATGCTTAAGCCCCTGGCGTATTGGCCGTACCAGAGTGTACGGGTGCTAGATGTCATGAATGAACATATATATATGTAAAGGAAGAATGCAATAATAGTCTTAATGCTATGCATTGTTTTATTCAAAAAGGTGCGTTAAAGCAGAATGATACAAGTAGTGCGATAAGCAAAAAGTAGGACTGTGTGACATGTCCCTTCCAAGGGCAAGCTGAGGAATAGTATTAAAGCAAATATTTCACTCGTTATCGTAATCCACCTGGGAGTTCCGTGGTGTGACGTAGCTTTCTGCCTCCTTGGTCGCTGCATCATGTGTTCGGCAATCATGCTGCCAGACAGGGTTTCCAGAGATTAAAGTCCTGAAAGAGAAAAATAACAAGGCGGGAAGCCCCTAGTGCGGTTTAAGCCGCGACTTGGAGCGTGCCGCAGTCGTGCCCCCCTCCCCGCCTGTGCCCATGGTATTTTTAATGTGTAATTATGTACGCGTGGCACATATTTCGCCGTTTGGCTGGGACCGGGGTGGGGGCCGCATTGCTATGCGAGCTCAGAACGTCCTAGGCGGTCCTGTTGCCGATTACTCCGGGCGCGCTTGAAGGTGTCCGGGTCCTTAATCGCCGAACTAGTGGATTGCCTTAAGAGGCTGCTTTGCGCTTCTACTGCGAGGGCCGCAGTGTGCTCCTCTGTGCGGAGAGAGCGCTCTGTGTTTTCATTGACTGTGATGACCCCCCGAGGTCCTGGCATCTTGAGCTTGAGATATGCATAATGCGGTACCGCATTGAATCTCGCAAATGCGGTTTGCCCGAGCAGTGCATGGTAGCCACTGCGGAACAGGACTATGTCGAAGATTAACTCTTCGCTTCGGAAGTTATCCGTAGATGACCACTTCCAGTTTTACCGAGCCTGTGCAATGGGCATCTACACCTGGTATGACGCCTTTAACGGTCGTTTTTGTGGGTTTGATCCTTGAGGGGTCTATACCCATTTTGCACACTATGTCCTGATAAAGCAGGTTCAAGCTGTTGCCGCCATCCATAAGGACTCAGTGAGGTGAAATCCGTCAATGATTGGGTCTAGGACCAATGCAGCGAATCCGCCATGATGGATACTAATGGGGTGGTCCCTGCGGTCGAAGGTGATCGGACAGGAAGACCATGGGTTCAACTTTGAGGCGACTGGCTCCAACGCATATACGTCCCTGAGCGCACGCTTCCGCTCCCTCTTGGGGATGTGGGTTGCGTATATCATGTTCACCGTCTGCACTTGTGGGGGGAACCTCTTCTGTCCTCCGGTGCTCGGCTGCCGGGGCTCCTCCTCGTCATCGCTATGTGACCCCTTATCTTTGTTTTCAGCATTTATCTTGCCGGCCTGCTTGAACACCCAACAATCCCTGTTTCTGTGGTTGGCTGGCTTGTCGGGGGTGCCGTGTATTTGGCACGAGCGATCCAGTATACCGTCCAAACTGGACGGGCCCGGAGTGCTTCTTTTGAATGGCTTTTTCCGCTGATCGGGTTTAGAGCCTTTGAATCCGGCATTGACTGCTGTATCCTCGGTATTGTTGCTATTAATGTGACGCTTATGTTTGTGGCGACGTGACCTGCCATTGCCGTCCTTGGTATCCTAAGTACCACGGTTCTTTGATATGTTATTACTGCGAGCCAGCCAGCTGTCTTCTCCCGCACAAAAGCGGGTCATGAGTGTCGTGACGGCTGCCATAGATTTCGGCTTTTCCTGACCAAGGTGCCGGGCGAGCCACTCGTCACGGATGTTGTGCTTGAAAGCTACTAGGGCCTCTGGATCCGGACAGTCGACGATTTGATTTTTATTTGTTAGGAACTTTGTCTAGAATTGCCTGGCCGATTCCTCTGGCTGTTGAATTATGTGGCTCAAGTCATCGGCATCTGGTGGTCAAACATAAGTGCCCTGAAAGTTCTCGAGGAATGCGGCTTCCAGGTCTTCCCAACAGCCAATGGACTCTGCTGGCAAGCTATTGAGCCAATGCCGAGCTGGTCCTTTGAGTTTGAGTGGGAGGTATTTGATGGCGTGTAGGTCATCGCCGCGGGCCATGTGGATGTGCAGGAGGAAATCCTCGATACATACCACAGGATCTGTTGTGCCGTTGTATGATTCTATATTTACGGTTTTGAAACCCTCTGGGATTTGATGATCCATTACTTCGTCTGTGAAGCATAAGGGGTGTGCGGCGCCTCTGTACAGGGCTATATCGCGACGCAGCTCAAATGAGTCTTGTCCGCTGTGTTCGGCCCGGCCGGACTTACTTTTACTGTATCCGGCGTGACGATTATCATCTCGCATAGTGGCGCGCCCTCGTGATCCGTAGATCGATCTTGTGTGTTTTGCTTTGTCCTCCAATACGTCTCGCAGGTCTGGCGTATTTCCCCTTGCCTTTTTATTTGAATGGCGTCGGGGTGCGGGCCGAGCTTTTGGCTAGAATGCCTCTCTGTCGCGGCCGCGAGGTGGCGATCAGCCGCGTCATACGCCGGGGATGGTGCTTCTTCATCCAGTCGGGGTAGCAACCTGCATTGGGTAACTCTTGGAGGGGCGTTCGAGTTTATATTCCTCGACCGCCAGGACCTCAGTCCATCTGTCAGCTAGCAAACCTTGATCAGCTTGAAGCTGTTGCTTTTTCTTTAGGTTATTTGCCGTGGCTATAAGCCGGCGTTTGAAGTACTCTTGTTTGATGGGATCTTCTGGCACGACGAATTCATCATCGTCGAGGCTTGCCTCGTCTTCGGAGGGAGGCATGTAATTGTCATCCTCCGCCTCTCCATCTGCCGCTCTCTCTGGAGGGCTGGCTTCTCCATCCTCCTGCCCTAAATCTTGCTAGAGGGGATTGTTGCCGTCTTCGGCACTGTCCAGAGTGCTATTATCTCCTGTGTCGGTATCACCACTTTTGCCTTGGCGGAACTTAGAGCGGCACCGCTGACGCCGGCGCTTGGGTTGCTTCTTGGATGGGTCATCCTCCGTTGTCTCGTCGCCATTCCCTTCTTTGGGTGTGTCCACCATGTATATATCGTATGATGAGGTGGCTGTCCAGTGCCCTGTGGGCAGTGGTTCCTCTTCGTCTCCCTCATCGTCGTCCATACCGTCGATGTCATCAGAGTCGAAGTCGAGCATGTCGGTTAAGTCGTTGACAGTGGCTATTAAGTGGGTGGTGGGTGGGCGGCGAATTTCTTCGTCATCCGCATCCCAATCCTGCCGGACATAGTTCGGCCAGGATCCTCCTGGCAAGGAGAGAGACCTTAATGAGTCCAGTATGTCACCGAAGGGCGAGTGCTGAAAAATATCCGCGGAGGTAAACTCCATGATCAGTGCCCAATCGGATTCGATAGGAACGAGCGCATGCGGTTTGGAGTCCGTGGCCGGAGAAGGATCCGGCTGTTTGGCAACACGGCTCTCGTGAAGGGTAAGGTCGATATTTGGCTCGATCGCCGTTGAGGATACGGCCTCCGTGACGGGGTCTATCCACCCGTCCATGGATGGAGCAACTGGCTCCGAATTGAGGCTCGGAGCGGCTGCCGGGGCGATCTCCTGAATATGGTCCGATGGTAGAGCTAAATCGTACTCATCGTGACCGCGTGGCGCACAAGGCAGGGGCTCGAATCCATCGAAGGTCAAGTCTCCGCTGATATCGGCCGTGTAATTTAAGCTTCCAAACCTGACCTGGTGGCCAGGGGCGTAACTTTTGATCTGCTCCACATGGCCAAGCGAGTTGGCCCGCAGTGCGAAGCCGCCAAACACAAAGATCTGTCCGGGGAGAAAAGTCTCACCCTAGACTGCATCGCTATCGATGATAGTAGGAGCCATCAAGCCTAACGGCGATGACACAGAGGAACTCTCAATGAAAGCACCAATGTCGGTGTCAAAACCGGCGGATCTCGGGTAGGGGGTCCCGAACTGTGAGTCTAAGGCGGATGGTAACAGGAGGCAGGGGACACGATGTTTTACCCAGGTTCGGGCCCTCTTGATGGAGGTAAAACCCTACGTCCTGCTTGATTTATTCTTAATGATATGAGTATTACAAGAGTTGATCTACCACGAGATCGGAGAGGCTAAACCCTAGAAGCTAGCCTATGGTATGATTGTATCTTGTCCTATGGACTAAAACCCTCCGGTTTATATAGACACCGAAGGGGGCTAGGGTTACACAAGGTCGGTTACAAAGGAGGAGATATACATATCCGTATTGCCTAGCTTGCCTTCCAAGCCAAGTAGAGTCCTATCCGGACACGAGACGAAGTCTTCAATCTTGTATCTTCATAGTCCAACAGTCCGGCCAAAGGATATAGTCCGGCTGTCCGGATACCCCCTAACCCAGGAATCCCTCAGCCCACGAAGAACTTTCCTCACTAGGATAGATCTTCACGAAGTAGGCAATCTCCTTGCTCATACAAACTCCTTGGTTCAAATCCACAATCTTGACGGAGGCTCCCAAGTGACACCTAACCAATCTAGGAGACACCACTCTCCAAAAGGTAATAGATGGTGTGTTGATGATGAACTCCTTGCTCTTGTGCTTCAAATGATAGTCTTCCCAACACTCAACTCTCTCTCATAGGATTGGATTTGGTAGAAAGATGATTTGAGTGGAAAGCAACTTGGGGAAGGCTAGAGATCAAGATTTATGTGGTTGGAATGGAATATCTTGACCTCAACACAAGTGTAGATGGTTCTCTCTCTGAAAATGTATGTTGGAAGTGTAGGCCTATTCTGATGGCTCTCTCCATGAATGAAGAGTGGGTGGAGGGGTATATATAGCCTCCACACAAAATCTAACCATTACACACAAATCACCAAACTCGGTTGGACCGAATCGTATAACTCGGTCAGACCGATTTGGTTCATAACGTGACTGTTAGGCATTTCGGTGGGACCAACGTGTCAACTCGGTGGGACCGATTCCATTAGGGTTACGACATAACGTAATCTCGGTGAGACCGATTACACAAACTCAGTGGGACCGATTTTGGTAATGGACAAATAGAGAGTTGGTCAGGCAAAATTGGTGGTACCGATTCGCTCATCTCGGTTAGACTGAAACATTACGAAGGGGAAACAGAGAGTTTGCATTGCGATCTCGGTGGGACCGATCGCTCATCTCGGTTGGACCAAAATGTTATGAAGGGAAATAGAGAGTTTGCAATCCCATCTCGGTGAGACCGAGATCCCTATCGGTGAGACCAAAGTGACTAGGGTTTCTGGCAGTGGCTATGTCAAGTGAAATCGGTGGCGCCCGATAGAAGATTTCAGTAGGGCCGAGTTTGACTTTTGGTTTGGGACATATGTGGATATGAGAAAGAAGTTGAGAGTTTTTGGAGCATATCACTAAGCATTTTGAGCAAGTAACTCATTAAGCAACACCTCACCCCCTTTTAATAGTATTGGCTTTTCCTATGGACTCAATGTGATCTTGGATCACTAAAAGTAAGATGTAGAGTCTTGTGCTTTGAGCTTGAGCCAATCTTTTGTCCTTAGCATTTTGAGGGGTCCACTTTCTAATCCATGCCATGCCAATCATTGTGCTTTCCTGAAATATTTATCTTCAAATAGCATTAGCTCAATGAGCTATATGTTGTTAGGAATTACCAAAACCACCCAGGGATAGTTGCACTTTCATGGAGGAATACCTTGTGTGCTATCAAACGTCACAATGTAACTGGGTGATTATAAAGATGCTCTACAGGTATCTCCGTAGGTGTTTGTTGGGTTGGCATAGATCGAGATTAGGATTTGACACTCCGAGTATTGGAGAGGTATCTCTGGGCCCTCTCGATAATGCACATCATGATAAGCCTTGCAAGTAATGTGACTAATGAGTTAGTTGTGGGATGATGCATTACAGAACGAGTAAAGAGACTTACCAGTAACGAGATTGAACTAGGTATGAGGATACCGATGATCGAATCTCGGGCAAGTAACATACCGATGACAAAGGGAATGACGTATGTTGTCATTGCGGTTTGACCGATAAAGATCTACGTAGAATATGTAGGAAGCAATATGAGAATTCAGGTTCCGATGTTGGTTATTGACTGGAGATGTGTCTCGGCCATGTCTACATAGTTCTCGAACTCATACGGTCCGCACGCTTAACGTTCGATGACGATTTGTATTATGAGTTATGTGTTTTGGTGACTGAATATTGTCCGGAGTCCCGGATGAGATCACGGACATGACGAGGAGTGTAGAAATGGTCGAGAGGTAAAGATTGATATATTGGACGATAGTATTCGGACACCGGAACGATTCCGGATCGTTTCGAGTATTTGTCGGAGTATCGGGAGGTTACCGGAACCCCCCGGGGAAAGTAATGGGCCACTATGGGCCTTAGGGGAGAGAGGAGGCAGCCCACAAGGGGTGGGCGTCCCCCATGGGAGTCCAAATTGGACTAGGGGAGGGGCGGCGCCCCCCTTTCCTTCTCCTCCTCCCTCTCCTTCCCCCATTTCCCCATCCATGAGAAGGAATAAGAGGGGGGGGGCGAATCCTACTAGGACTCCCCCCTTATGATCTTCGAAGTCTCTGTGCTTAAGTGTCATCCCTGGATCGGTATGCTGACACACACAGTACTCGAGGATTTATAACAGAGTACAATATCACACTTATTACATCAAGGTCGTCATAAAGAGTATTTATTACATAAATATGGCTGAAGGCCAACTAAATAAAATAATCGTGGAAGCTTCGAAGATCCCTGTTCAAGAATTCATCTGATTAACCAGTTAACTTGCCGATTAATCCCTACTCATAGGATCCCCGAGTAGCCGATTACCCGATAAATCATCCAATTAATTGATTAAATGGCCGATTAACTTGCCAATTAGCCTATTAATCCCCTACTCACCAGCCGACCGAGCAGCTACGAGTTAACGATTTCCTCAACAACGTCGAAGATAAATGAGTCCATCCAACCCAACGACAACTCTGAGTTCACGACAACGACCTATCACACCTTAATCCTCGCCTAAAATGTTTGCAACATGAGACGTTGCAGCCGTGTAGGTCAGCACATGTAATATGCTGGCAAGATCACACTATAGAGCAATAATGAACAACATCTATCACTGCATGCATATTGGCTGGTGGAGGCTCTAAGTTTAATTTTGCATAAAGCTAATTTTTCCCTACAACAAAGGAATACATTTTATTTACTACCAAGTTTATACCAAATTGAGAAGGTTCCTCCAACTCAATCCCAAATTACCAAGTATAAATATTAACCCAACAATTTCATTAAACAAAATGATGAGATCAACAAATAATTCACTTCTACATACTCAAGATGTCCATAACCGGGGACATGGCTAATCATGATTAGTTTGTACACTCTGCGGAGGTTGCGCACTTTTCCCCACAAGACTCGACCACCTCCATGATCGGAAGATCGAGACATAGTCTTTCTGAAGCATTAACTCTTTACTCTGGGTAGACCGGTACACCTACTTTCCCCTACATCTGCTAGTCCACCACTGAAAGAGGTCACACAACTTACTCAACTATGCGAGAGCCCACAATGGCGTGTGGCTGCACACAGAAGTTTCTAGGCATGAATAATTATATGATCCCTTTGAGCCTGGGTGGCATTCCATAGGATGATCACACGAGTACTCCAGGATCTCCTAGGACAACACTGGATTCTCCAGGTGCCCGCAACCACTCCACCCAGATGTGTATTAAAGTTGCCACCTTAAGTTATCCTTAGTTATCAACTCTCGCAACTTGCATGATTCTCACATACCAATCCCCGTCTACGAGCATGGCTAAGCAATATGAGCATAACGTATATTCCCGGGGTGATCAAAGGTAATAGGTTCCTACCTTATGAACTACATAGCAATAACCACATGTTCCCAATCCTACTCATGCAATCTTTGAGGGTGTAACTAATGCATAATAAAACTAGGTATGAAAAAGTATGATCAAAGTGTAACTTGCCTTGCTCACGATCGGTAAACTTTAGAGATTCATAGTACCAAGCTTCGCACTCCAGAAAATCTATCGTAGATAAACAATAGCATACATAAGCACTCAAGCACGAAGATGCAAACAAAAGATCTCGGAAAACTTCGAAAACAAGCAAATAACTGTTGCAAACAAAAAACAATTTTCAACAATACCTAAATTATGTGGATTAGGTCTTAATAGAAAGTTTAGGTCAAGAGCTTCAATTTGCAAAAAGAATCAACTAAATCGAAGTTACGAAACTAAAGTTATGATCAAAAGAAGTTCAAAATCAAATATGTTTGAATTCAAATTTTAATCTTTCAAAAATATGTTTGAGTTGGTTTACTGGATAGAGGGGGTCATAATGAAGAAATTGACGTTGCTTTCATCGAGTTTGGACAGACGAGTAAAAAAGTTATGACCATTTGAAAAAATAGGGACTAATCTGTAAAATAAACCTAACAACTAGGTTCATGGCAGAAAACTAAAAGAAAAAGCAAAATCTACCGAACGAACATTCGCTACTGAAACTAGTATAATGAATCTGTTCACTACGGAACCTAAACGAACAAACGTTCGCTAAACAACTAAAATAGCTAACCAATCGGGTTTTAGAGAAAAACTTGAAAAAAAACAAAAAGAACCAGGCGGTTCACCGGTGGTTACCGGGGACGGCGGCGAGGCGAACGGCGGATGGCGGCGGTGATGGCTTCGGCCTCGGGTGGCGGCGGCGGTGGCGGGTGGAGTGGCGGCAGCGGTGGCTAAGCGGGGCGGCGGGGCAGCGGCGTCGGCGGCGGTGGCTTGCAGCGGTGGTGGCGAAGTCCTGCGGCTTGTTGCTGCTGCTGTTTAGGTGAAGAGGGGGTCGGGGCCGGGTATTTAAAGAGGGGAGGGGGCGAGGCAGCTTGCGAGAGGGGCAAACCGAGGTGGCGGCGGAGTCCGGCAGCAGTACGGCGCATGCTGGCTCGGGACTTCGTTCCGAGCTCGGAGATGAGGCGCGCGGCTACTTGGGCCGGCTGGGCTGGCCGCGGCCCAGCTCGGTCGGTCCAAAAGTTTTTTTAAAAATCATTTTCCAGAAATAAGAAATACATGAAAAACATAAATAATTTTTTTAAAAATCCAGAAAAACTCACGTAGCTATATGGCCTTATTAATGACCTCGTGAACATTTTTCTGGGCCTAAATGCCTAAAATAAAAACAAACATTTTTGGGCAAATAAACTTCGAAATAAAATAAATATTATTGCAAATAAAATCAAATAAATATATTTTATATTCAAAATTCAATTCCCAATATTTCTTTGGTGTTTTTGAAGAAGTCCTTTTATCTTCTCTCTTTATTTTATTTATTTGAAATAATTGGAAAAATATTTTAAATAAATCACTTTGATCCAATTTGCCAAATTTGAAAATTTAAAAATGGATTTTTGAGAAAACCTCCAACTCTCTCAATTGGTCCTTGAGTTGCTTAAGGTTTATAGGATCAAAATTTTCTAATAAAACAAATGGGCAAAAATGTATAAATCATGGATGCATATGAATGATCTAAATGGTAACATCCAAATTGAAAATTGGGATGTTACAAACCTAACCCCCCTTAAGATGAATCTCGCCCTCGAGATTTGGGTTGGCTAGCAAAAAGGTGTGGGTGGTCCTTCCGGAGGTCTTCTTCTCGTTCCGAGGTGGCTTCCTCCTCGGTATGGTGACTCCACTGAACTTTGCAAACTTGATGACCTTGCTGCGAATAACTCGATTGGCGAACTCAAGAATCTTAACGGGTTTGGCCTCATAAGTCAGGTCATTCTCCAACTGAATTGCTTCCAGGGGCACTGTGTCTCTCAGAGGAATATCGGCCATCTCTGCATGGCATTTCTTCAACTAGGAAACGTGAAACACATCATGAACTCCTGACAAACCTTTGGGTAATTCCAACTTGTAGGCAACTTCACCCATACGTTCCAAGACTCTGTATGGCCCCACAAATCGTGGCGCTAACTTTTCTTTGACTCCAAAGTGTTTAACTCCTCGAAGTGGCGACACACGAAGATATGCTCTACCTCCAACTTCATAGGTTACCTCCTTGCGTTTAGTATCGGCATAACTCTTCTGCCTAGACTGGGCTATCTTGAGTCTATCACGGATCAACTTGACCTTCTCCTCAGAATCTCTGATTAAGTATGGTCCGAACAGTTGTCGATCTCCAACTTCATCCCACATCAATGGTGTCCTGCACCTCATTCCGTACAAAGCTTAGAAAGGGGCCATCTTCAAACTAGCCTGATAGCTGTTGTTATATGAGAACTCTGCGTAAGGCAAATTATCATCCCAACTAGACCCATAGTCTAGCGCACAAGCTCTCAACATGTCCTCCAGAATCTGATTGACTCGCTCGGTCTGCCTATCTGTCTGCGGATGAAAGGCTGTACTGAACTCTAGCCTGGTACCCAATGTTTGGTATAACTGATTCCAAAACTTCGAAGTAAACTGTGTTCCTCTATCTGATACGATGGTCGTCGGAACTCCATGCAAACACACGATCTTGGTCATATATATTTTGGCCAACTTAGCGCTTGTATAGGTGGTTCTCACGAGGATAAAGTGGGCCACCTTGGTCAAGCGATCAGCTACAACCCAGATGGAGTCATATCCTGAACGAGTCCTGGGTAATCCGGTGATGAAATCCATGCCAAGCTTATCCCACTTCCATTCGGGTATCGGTAAAGGCTGCAGTAATCCTGCTGGTTTCTGATGCTCGGCCTTAACTCTCTGACATATGTCACATACTGCTACATACTCGGCGATATCCTTCTTCATACCTGTCCACCAGAAACATTCCTTCAAGTCCAGATACATCTTGGTGTTGCCTGGGTGAATCGAGTAAGGCGAATCATGAGTCTCCTGAAGAATTAACTTCCTGATCTCTGGGTCATTGGGCACATAGATGCGATCCTCAAACCATAAAGTTCCGTGTTCATCCTCATGAAAACCTTTAACCTTTCCTTTACTCATCTTTTCTTTTATCTCTGCAATTTCCTTGTCTGTCTTCTGGGCTTCTCAGATCTTTCACAACAAAGTGGACTGAATTTCCAATGCCGCAACAAAACCTCTCGAAACTATCTACAAGCGAAGTTCTCGGAGATCATCGGCTAATTCCTGAGGTAATCGTCCGGTTATGAGAGTATTGACATAACTCTTGCGGCTCAAAGCATCTGCCACAACATTGGCCTTTCCTGGGTGATAATGTAGTCTCATGTTATAATCCTTTATAAGCTCCAACCATCTCCTCTGCCTGAGGTTCAACTCCTTCTGAGTGAAGATGTACTTCAAACTGTTATGATCCGTGTAAAAATCACAACGATTTTCGATAAGAAAGTGTCTCCAGGTCTTGAGCGCATGCACTACGGTTGCTAGCAAATCATGCATAGCATAATTCAACTCGTGAGGTCGAAGTTGACATGAGGCATATGAAATAACTCTTCCTTCTTGTATAAGAACACCTCCAAGTCCCTGAAGAGAAGCGTCGCAATATACTTGGAAATCCTTGCGTATATTCGGAACAATTAGCACTGGGGCTGTAACCAAACGTTTCTTCAACTCCTAAAAACTGGCCTCACGATCCTCGGTCCAATTAAACTTGGTGTCCTTCTTCAATAACTCTGTCATGGGCTTCGCGATCTTGGAGAAATTCTCAATAAATCTCCGATAATATACTGCAAGTCCAAGGAAACTGCGTATCTCTCCAACTAAGGTGGGTGCTATCCATTCGGTGACGGATTTAACCTTGGAAGGGTCGACTGCTATTCCTTCTCCTGATATAACATGTCCGAGAAATCCGACTTCCTTCAACCAAAACTCACATCTACTGAACTTGGCATACAACTGATGTTCCCTGAGCTTCTCGAGAACCAAGCGCAAATGTTCCTTGTGTTCTTCTTCATTCTTCAAGTACACCAATATATCATCAATGAACACCACAACAAACTTATCCAAGAACTCCATGAACACCTTATTCATCATACTCATAAAATAGGCAGGGGCGTTAGTCAAACCAAAAGACATGACTATATACTCATATAGCCCATACCTTGTGATAAAAGTTGTCTTAGGTATATCCTGTTCTCGGATCTTCAGCTAGTGATATCCTGGTCGAAGATCGATCTTGGAGAAAACTTTAGCTCCCTGCAGCTGGTCAAACAAATCATTGATCATCGATAGAGGATATTTGTTCTTGATCGTCACCTCATTCAACACACGATAATCAACAACCATTCTCAAGGATCCATCCTTCTTCGCAACTAGAAGCACTGGGGCTCCCCATGGCGATGAACTTGGTCGAATATAACCTTTTTCCAATAACTCCTTAATCTGCTTCTTAATTTCCTCCAGATCATTCGTGGGCATCCGATACGGTCTCTTGGATATTGGTCTGGTGCCTGGCAACAACTCGATCAAAACCTCTATGTCTCGGTCTGGTGGCATGCCTGGTAGTTTCTCTGGGAATACTGTCAGCATCCTCGGAACGGGGGTCCCCAAACTTGCCTGCCTGTGGCCCACGGCGTGGCTCCGCCAGCGGCCCCGTACGACCCATCTTCACCAGCAAACACACAAGACCCTCACAAGGGGCCGAGCTTCGCGAGGCAGCTGACGCAAGACCTCCTCGGGGGCGGCCTCGCCAGGCTGGCTCGCGAGGGGCGAAGAGATCAAGGCAAGGGGCACCTTGTGAGGTTCCTGTGATGCAACCCATGACGACCAAGGCCAGGCGGGCACCAGGCGGGCGCCAGCGCGTGCAGTGTCCTTGTTTCCTCTTTGGTACTAAAGGGACAGGCGCAGGCGAGGAGTCCCGATGGATCAGGCAAAGGTTCCCTTATCGATGCAACGAGACCAAGACCAGCAGGACGGCAGGACGGAGGTCACCATGGAGCCCAGGACGGCGCCACCACCAGAGCCTTTGGCAGACGAAGACCATCTTTTGTCAGGATAGCTTGTACTAGCTGTCCCCCTTCAAACTGGCCGTTGTGGGATCCCTTCCCGCCTAATATTTGGGAAGAGGACCCGGGCCTCTATATATAGGACTAGCCACCACCGTAGGGAGGCATCTCATCTTGGACCAGATCCATTCCACCAAGGCCACCACACTCACCAAGAACAAGAGCACCTCTCCTCAGGAGGTTGTTCTTCCCTTGTAACTGTTCATCCTCAGCCCAATAGGCAATCCACCACACCACACTGGAGTAGGGTATTACACCACATCGGTGGCCCGAACTAGTAGAAATCTTGTGTCCCTTTGTTCTGCGAGTTCGACATGCTGAACCTTGAGATTGCGGTGAGGGCATGAGCTAGAGGGAGGAGAGATCTTCATGCGCACCCCAGTGTTCGAACCTCAAGGGTTTGGCCGGAACCCGAAATCCAACATTCGGCGCACCAGGTAGGGGTGCGCTGAAGCTTTCCTTCCATTGACCCGCGTTCCACCGCTCCACCGCATCCATGTCAAACGCGCGTCAAGCCCGCGCCGAGCGCCGGGCCGCCCGTGTCGCTCAGACAACCCCTGTCGGCGGGCCTCCCTGTTGTTCTCCGTCTCCTGTTGCCAACGCCGCTACCGGCCCGGCAGCAAACGAGTAGCAAGCTTCATCACTGCACCCCTCCGTGCGGCGAGATGGCCGCACCGCCACCCCGTCGCTGACTCCGGAGGGCTCATCGTCTCACGCTCGCCGTGCACCCACGGACGCGCAGGCTGCGTTGCTCATGGCACACGAGCTCCTGCGCTACCGCTCGATCGACGACCTCTACGAGGACTGGTTAGACCGCATCGCCGAGCTCGCCAACGCCGCTGGGGGCACCCCTGCACCATCCCTCTTGCTGCCTCGCCCACCTCTAGCCGCGGGCGATGTAGCTCATGGAGCGCCTCCGCCGCCTCCGCATCAAGATGGCACCCTTGCACCGAGACGCGCAGCTCACGGAGCGCCACCGCCCCCTCCGTGTCAAGACGGTGTCCTCGCCCCAAGGTGCACGGTCCCGTGGCGTGATCCGCCATGCCGTGTGCCCGCGCACGAAGAAGGGAGCTGCCAAGAGGTTCCCCGGTCGCAAGAAAACACTCCAGCGCTCCTAGCCCCACAACGACAAGACCGCGTGCCGCCTGCGGCGGCGGTGCGCGGACATCAAGGGCAAGCTCCGCCCTGCCGAGTGCCCCGGTGGCCACCGCAGGCTGCCGCGCCTTCGCTCTCGAGCTGTGCACCATCGTTTGGCCAGGCAAGTTCAAGCCAGATTTGCCTCTGCTCTACGACGGCACCCTCGACCCCACGGAGTTCCTGCAGCTCTACGAGCTGAGCATCGAGGCGGCCAACGGTGAACTGGTTTCCCATGGCTCTCAAGGATGGCGCCCGCTCATGGCTCCTGAACTTGCCTGCGGGATCAATCTCCTCCTGGGGTGAGATGCGCAACCGCTTTATCGCCAACTTCCAAGGTACTCGCGACCGTCTCCCGGCCGCGGGTGACCTGTGCTGCATCAAGCAACAGCCGGGAGAGACCCTACAGAAGTACATCCAGCGCTTCAACAGCGTCCGCCTCAAGATCCCAAAGGTGACAGACGAAGCCATCATCTCAGCATTTTCCGATGGCGTCCGCTACGTCAAGATGAAGGAGGAGCTCGCCATCCACGAGGAGTTGTGCATGACTCTGGAGCTATTCAACATAGCGACAAAGTGCGCAAGAGCTAAGGAAGGGCGTCTCTCCCTCCTCGAGCTCCCTGCTTCCGACCAAGAGGAGAAGAAGGCCAAGGTCAAGGACGTGAAGCACAAGGGAGTAGCCGTACTCGTGGCAGAGCCAGACATGAAGCGCGGCCGGGACCACCCCGACTCATCCAAGGGGAGTCGTCCGTTCTGCACCTTCCACAATGTACACAGCCACAACACCAATGATTGTCAAGAGCTCAGGGCCATCCGTGATGGACGCTTCGGTCGACGCCCTGAGCGCAACGATCGGGGCTACGACCGAGGACGAGGACGAGGCGGAGGACGCTGGGACAACCGCGGCCCCCGCCAGGAGTGGCGCGACCGGCCTCGTGAGGACCACTGGCAAGAGCAGTCTCGTGAGGGCACTTGGCGCGACCAGCCTCGTGAGGAGCGTCCTCAGGGAAATCCTAGTCTTCCTCCACTTCCACCACCACCAAGAAGGAATGACGACCACCATCAGGGCGAGGGGGCTGGGGGCTTCTAGGAGCCACGCGCCATCGCTTGCATCTTGGGTGATGCTCAGGCCCCAGCTTGCCACCACATCTTCAAGCAGTTCTCTCGCGAGGTGAATGCAGCCCTCCCCAGGCTCGAGGCCACGCGCCCGCTCAGGTGGTCCAAGTACGCCATCACCTTCAGCTCGGTGGACCAACTCAAATGCGCGGCGACCGCCAGCGTCCTCCCGATGCTCTGTTCACCCGTCATCAGCAATGTCCAAGTCACCAAGACCCTCATCGACAACGGCGCGGGGCTCAGTGTCCTGTCCGTCGAGACATTCGACAGCCTCCAAGTGCCATACGATCAGCTTCAACCCACCAAGCCTTTCTCAGGAGTGACTGACGGCTCCACCACCCAGATAGGGCAAGTCTTCTCCCTGTCAACTTCGGTCAGCGCGACAACTACCACACTGAGCTCGTCAACTTCGATGTCGCCCACATCCGTCTGCCGTACAATGCCATCCTCGGGTACCCAGCATTAGCCAAGTTCATGGCAGTGACCCACCACGGCTAGAACGTCCTCAAGATGCCAGGAAGCGGCGGGATCATCACAGTCCCCTGAGAAGAAAGAGATGCGGTGTGCTCCCTCGAGCGCGCCTTCCAAGCTGCAGCAAACGAAGACCCTGACAGCGAGGGCACACAGTACCCTCCTAAGGCCACCCCCAAGAAGAAGAAGCAGCTACTCCGCACAGGGCCTCAAGGGGGCGGCGCCTCTAGTGATGCCACATTAGGATCGGCGCCTGCGCGTGGGGCGCCTCCCTCCCTCGCATAGGAGGCGTGCCCGACGCCCTCCTCGGGCAGAGCTTAGGGGCTCTCTTCTGGAGGGCCTCAGACCTGGCCAACATCACGAGGGAGGCTCTCGGGCACCATGTGGAGGCGTGCTTTGCGGCACGTTTCCCTCAGGAGGGCATTGGGCGAGGAGCACCCGGTGCTCAGGAGTTCATCATCAAGGCCACCGAGGAGTTTCAGGAAGCAAGGGCGATAAGCAGCAACCACCGCCCACCTAGTGCAGCTCCCCATCCAGGCGAGGGTGGTGAGATGTGCGTCTGCATCGACATCCTAGGACTCAACAGGGCCGCATCTCAGGAGCGCTTCTGGCCTTCGTGTGCTGGCCAGTGCGAGGGTCCACCTCACAGTTATGTTCGCATGCTATTTAGCCTGCCGAGCGTGGCAGTCGCCTTCTAGTGCAACCTACGGAGCATCCTGGCAACCCAGGAGGCCAGGCATCGCGCGGTCCTAACAGAGATGGAGACGGTCCTCAGGGAGCCACCTGAGCCCCCAGAGCCTCCCGAGGCTCAGGGTCTCGGCGGCTCGTGAGGAGCGACTTCGTCAGCGCGCACCTTTAGCTACCCCAACGCTCCTTTGACAACAAAACCAGGTGACATTTTCCAAGTTCATTCAGCTGGGAGCGCCCCTCGGGCTGCATTATTCCCAGGTCGTGTGGGCCTGTCCTTGCGGCATGTATCCTTTTACGTCTTTAGCTTACTTTATTGGGGGCGCCCCTCGGGATGCCTCATCCCCAGGCCGCTCGGGTCCATCCCAGCGGCATGTATCGTTCTCGCATCTATCTAAGCTATCTGGTTCCCATGCATGAGTTATTTATAGTCATCACCTGCTTGATTGCCACCCACCATGGGAGCCATTCGTGCTGGAATGATGCTTGTGCTCGGGTTTGTCCCTGTAACGCTGACAAATATGAGCGGTCGAGCTCTGGCTTGCGGCATGCCCGCGCACGTAACCTCACCAGACACTCAGTGCCTTCATCTTCTTACGGAGCGACCAGTGGCAGATCAGCAATCGTAGTGGCAATTTGTGTCCCACCTCATGCTAACCTGCAGGAACCTCTTGAGGACAACAGCAGGCAGTACCACGGGCTCCCTCTTCTCCCATGTAATTCGCTTGCACGTTAAAAGGGGGCTCCTGAGCATCGCGACTCAAGAGCTCTTACTAGCTCTCCAGCCCTCACCCCCTGGCCTTGACCACGGCACCGCGACCTGGCATACCAGCGGCGGCTGAGCTCGCTCAAGGGCCGCGACCTAAGGACGTAGAGCACATAGAAGAGAATGGAGAAGAGGGGAGGCTCGCACAGGCCTAACCTAGCTACACTACGACCATCGACACACGAGTCTGGCGCAGCACAAGGAACCGACTCTGGGCTGCCAAGATAAGTTTCGCGCCCGGGTCGACAGAGCGCTATGGCATAAGATTCCCACCTCTCGCAGCCCTGCTATGGCGACATCGCCTCCCTTTCCCACCTTTAGGTAGCTACTTGTGCGCTAAAGGGGACCTCTTGAGCATCGCACCTCAGGAGCTCTTACTGGAACTCGGGCCGCTCACCTCCTCGCCTTGACCACAGCATTGCAACCTGGCATACCAGCGATGGTTGCAGCCTACCTGGGGACCGGGACCTGTCGGCGTAGAGCACCAAGCTGCCGCGGGGTTGGAAAGGGGAGACCGAGCCGAAGCAGTACATGCATTCGCAAATCTTCATAATGAGGATAATATGAACAAAAATCATTACAAACCATTTACACGCCCCCACGGGGTCCATCTTGATTCCTCGCAGGGAGCAAAAGAAGGAAGTTTCTAGGGGCCCTATCTACATGCGCCAGCGTGGCCGAAGAAATCATCAATAGTGGGCCACGGGAGGCTGGCGCCAACCCCATCCAGGTCACCGACAGCGGCGGCCGGACACTGTGTCCTTGCTCTGGGCACGGTGGGAGCTCGGGGGCACGTAGCTATCATCGCTCGTCTCTGGAGTCTCGTAGGGCTCAGGAAAGTCGCTGGACTCCCAAGCGCCACCGCTACTACTGGAAGAACTGCTGGTGAAGCTAGCGGCAGGCTCGGCATTGGCCACTGCGCCGTCCCGATGCCCCCCTTCAGGACAGCACTCCAAGCGGCAGCCTTCCTCGTTGAAGACCTTGAAGAACATCATGAGGCGCCGTCGTACTCGAAGTGGATGGCGAGGGCGCCTTCCGCACGGCATACTCGAGCAACCTCACCCCAGCCACGGGTCATGAAGATCTTGCCTGGGGAGACGACTTCAACCTCCGCTCCAGTCACCGGGGCGTCGCAGTCGGCGTGCTGCAGCCAAAGTCGAACTTCTTCGCACTCCAACTGATCAAGTACCAAACATACATCACCTCCGCGTTCAACACACGTTCAGCTCGGTGACGTCCTCTGCCTTCTTGATCCAGCAAGACAACGAGGTAGTGGATGAGTTCCGGTAGCACGACGGCGTAGTGACGGTGACGGTAGAGTTATCTCCGCGAGGCGTCGCCTAAGCACTACGAAAATATGACCGAGGGTGTAAACGGTGGAGGGGGGGTGCCGCACACGGCTAAGCAATTGTCTGGGATGTGCTAGGCGCCCCGGTGGGAGGGAGAGGGGAGCAGCCAAAGGAGGCTTGTTGTCCCTCCCAAGCCGCGCTCCCCTGCCTTATATAGGTGCGGGGGAAAGGCAGGGGAGGGTGGCGCCCATCCCCTTTCCTTTCTGCCATGAGAGGGAAAGGCATGAGGGGCTAGCCCTTCCCCCTTTCCTTCCCTTAGGGCCTGCTGTCCAAAGAAGGGGCGCACCAGGTGCTGGTATGTTCCCCCTATGGCCCATTAGGCCCATATCTTTGCCGGGGGTGCCCGAAACTCGTTTCCGGTGACCCGATAAGTACCCGGTACTCTCTGAAACACTTCTGGTGCCCGAATACCATCGTCCTATATATCAATATTTACCTCTCGACCATTTAGAGACTCCTCTGTGATCTCATCTGGGACTCCGAACAACACTCGGTCTCCAAATCACATAACTCACATAATACTATATCGCCATCGAACGTCAAGCGTGCAGACCCTACGGGTTTGAGAACTATGTAGACATGACCGAGACACCTCTCCGGTCAATAACCAATAGCAGAACCTGGATGCCCATATTGGCTCCTACATATTCTATGAAGATCTTTATCGGTTGAACCGTTATGACAACATACATAATTCCCTTTGTCCACCAGTATGTTACTTTCCCGAGATTCGATCGTCGGTATCTCTATACCTAGTTCAATCTCATTACCGGCAAGTCTGTTTACTCGTTCCGTAATACATCCCCTTGTAACTAACTCCTTAGTCACTTGCTTGCAAGCTTATGATGTGTATTACCGAGAGGGCCCAGAGATACCTCTCCGATACTCGGAGTGACAAATCCTAATCTCGATCTATGCGAACTCAACAAACACCTTCAGAGATACCTGTGGAGCATCTTTATGATCACCCAGTTACATTGCGATGTTTGATAGCACACAAGGTATTCCTCCGGTATCCAGGAGTTGCATAATCTCATAGTCAAAGGAATAAGTATTTGACATGAAGAAAGCAATAGCAATAAACGAAACAATTATTATGCTAAGCTAACAGGTGGGTCTTGTCCATCACATCATTCTCCTAATGATGTGACCCCATTATCAAATGACAACACATGTCCATGGTTAGGAAACCTTAACCATCTTTGATCAACAAGCTAGTCTAGTAGAGGCTTACTAGGGACACGGTATTTTTTTATGTATTCACACATGTATTTAAGTTTCCGATCAATACAATTCTAGCATGAATAATAAACCTTTATCATGAATAAGGAAATATAAAATAACAACTTTATTATTGCCTCTAGGGCATATTTCCTTCAGTCTCCCACTTGCACTAGAGTCAATAATCTAGTTCACATCGCCATGTGATTTAACACCAATAGTTCATATCGTCATGTGATTAACACCCATAGTTCACATCGCCATGTGACCAACACCCAAAGGGTTTACTAGAGTCAATAATCTAGTTCACATCGCCATGTGATTAACACCCAAAGAGTACTAAGGTGTGATCATGTTTTGCTTGTGAGAGAAGTTTAGTCAACGGGTCTGTCACATTAAGATCCGTATGTATCTTGCAAATTTCTATGTCTACAATGCTCTGCATGGTGCTACTCTAGCTAATTTCTCCCACTATCGATATGTATCTAGATTGAGACTCTAAGTCATCCGAATCGGTGTCAAAGCTTGCATTTGCATAACCCTTTACGACGAACTCTTTATCATCTCCATAACCGAGAAATATCTCCATAGCCCTCTTAGGTAACTAAGGATAAATTTGGAATGCCATCCAGTGATCTACTCCTAGATCACTATTGTACCCCCTTGCCAAACTCATGGCAAGGTACACAATAGGTCTGGTACATAGCATGGCATACTTTATAGAACCTATGGCTGAGACATAGGGAATGACTTTCATTCTCTCTCTATCTTCTGTCGTGGTCGGGTTTTGAGTCTTACTCAACTTCATACCTTGCAATATAGGCAAGAACCCTTTCTTTGACTGATCCATGCATTTTGAACTTCTTCAAAAACTTCGTCAAGGTATGTGTTTTGTGAAAGTCCTATTAAGCACTTGATTTATCTCTATAGATCTTGATGCCCAATACGTAAGTAGCTTCACTGAGGTCTTTCATTGAAAAATTCTTATTCAAGTACTCCCTTGATACGTCTCCAACGTATCTATAAGTTATGAAGTATTCATGCTGTTTTATTACATTCTTGGATGTTTCACAATCAATTTATAGCAACTTTATATCATTTTTTGGGACTAACCTATTGACCCACTGCCTAGTGCCAGTTGCTGTTTTTTGCTTATTTTTTACATCGCATGAAATCAATATCAAACAGAGTCCAAACACCGTGAAACTTTTTGTGGATTTTTTATGGACCAGTAGACCACTAGTGGGCCAGAGAAGCACCTGGGGGTGCCCCGAGGGGGGCACAACCCACCAGGGCGCTCCTGGGGGCCTAGGCGCGCCCAGGTGGGTTGTGCCCACCTCGGAGGCCTCCCGCACCCCCTCTTTACCATATAATTTCCCAAATATTTTGAAAACCTTCGGGGTTAACCTAGATCATAAGTTCCGCCGCCGCAAGGCTCTGTAGCCATCGAAAACCAATCTAGACCCTTTCCGGCACCCTACCGAAGGGGGGAATCATCTCTGGTGGCCATCTTCATCATCCCGGAGGCCACCACGATGAGGAGGGAGTAGTCCACCCTCGGGGCTGAGGGTCTGTACCAGTAGCTATGTGTTTAATCTCTCTCTCTCTCCCTCTCCCACTCTCTCTCTCTCTATATATATATATCTCGTGTTCTTGAGATGTCACGATCTTGATGTATCGCGGGCTTTGTTAATATAGTCAGATCATATCGTGTTTTCCCTCTCTATCTTGTTGTGATGAATTGAGTTTTTCCCTCTGAGATTTCATTGTTACTGGATTGAATACTTTTATGGATTTGAGAGCACTTGATATATGTCTTGCATATGAATACTCATGGTGACAATGGGGTATCGTATTGATTCACTTGATATATGTTTTGGCACTCAACTCGCGGATTCCTGAGGTGACATTGGGGTAATATATGCATAGGGGTTGATGCATGTTCTTGTCTTTGTTTCTCCGGTAGAAATATCGGGGCACTCTTTGAAGTTCTTTGTGACGGATTGAATATTATGAATCTGAATTTGCTTTGGTGTTATTTTAGTATGAACTCTTGGTTAGATCGATCAGAAAGAATAGCTTTGAGGTGGTTTCGTACCCTACAAACAATTATGTCTTATGTTCTCTGCTAGATAGGAACTTTGGAGTGATTCTTTGTTGCACGTTGAGGGACGGTTATATGATCCAATTATATTAGCATTGTTGAGAGATTGCACTAGTGAAAGTATGGACCCTAGGCCTCATTTTCAAGCATTGCAATACCGTTTTGTGCCCGTTTACTATTTGCTACATTGCTATTTTTATTTATTCAGATTATAAAAATATATTTCTACCATCCATATTACACTTTTATCACCATCTCGTCGCCGAACTAGTGCACCTATACAATTTGCTATTGTGTTGGGTGTGTTGGGGACACAAGAGATTTCTTGTATTTGATTTCAGGGTCGTTTGAGAGAGACCATCTTCATCCTACACCTCCCACAGATTGATAAACCTTAGGTCATCCACTTGAGGGGAAATTGCTACTATCCTACAAAACTCTGCGCTTGGAGGCCCAACACGAGTCTACAATAATAAAGTTGCATTGTAGACATCAAGATCTTTTATGGCATCGTTGGGAGGTGAGTGCATGAAGGTATATATTTAGATCTTGAAATCGAATCTTTTAGTTTCTTGTTTTATCACTAGTTTGGTTTATAAAAGAAAACTACATAAAACTGGAATTGAGGTTGCATCATATTATTGATCATATTTATAATACCTTTCTTGAAAATGATGGTTCGAAAAATTGTGCTCAATTGTTAGAAGAAGAAGTCAATACAATGTTTGGCACAAAATATTTGAATGATGAGCATGATTGCAATGTTGTTAGTATGAATTCTTTGAATATCCATGATTCTAATGATATGCAAAGCCATAAGCTTGGGGATGCTATATTTAATGAATATGATATTTTTTGTCCCCCAAGTTTTGATGAGAAAATTTATTATGATGACTGCATGCCTCCTATTTATGATGATTATATTGATGAAAGTGGATTTGGAGAGGTCGTGACTTTATTTAGTGATGAATCCACTATTTTGGATGAGGCTTCAATTGACTACGAGAACAAAGTTGCTATCTATGATGATTATGGTGATGACATGTATGCTATAAAGAATAATAATAACCATGAAACTTGTCATCATGATTTTAATTTTCAATCCCATGATAGTTATTTTGTTGAGTTTGCTCCCACTACTATTCATGATAATAAATTTGCTTATGTGGAGAGTAAGAAAATTTCTATGCTTATGCATCATGAAAAGAGTGCTTTATGTGATAGTTATATTGTTGAATTCATTCATGATGCTACTGAAAATTATTATGAGAGAGGAACATATGCTTCCACATATTGCAATAATATCAAGTTTCCTCTCTATGTGTTGAAAATCTTGAAGTTGTGCTTGTTTTGCCTTCCTATGCTAGTTGATTCTTGTTCCCATAAATTGTTTGATCACAAAAATCCCTATGCATAGGAAGTGGGTTAGGCTTAAATGTGATTGCCATGTGATTAGTGATGCTCTCTTTGTGTTTCAATTCTTATCTTTTATGTGAGCATCATTGAAATCATCATGCCTAGCTAAAAGGCATAAAAGAAAAGCGCTTGTTGGGAGACAGCCCAACACTTTTACCTACTGTTTTTGTGTGTTCACATGATTAGGCTAGTTTAGTAATCATGTTTTATTTCTTTCATTTCAATAAAGTGCCAAGTAAAGCCTTTGGGGTTATGTTTGGTGATAGTTGATTTTATCTTGCTGAAAAACAAAAACTTTTGCACTCAGGAGAACAATTCTAATTTTTAACAGAAGAGTGATAAAATGCTGATTCTTTTTTCAGGAGTTTAATAGACAAATTACCCGGGTTTTCCTATGTTTCAGAATTTTTGGAGTTGCAGAAGTATTGTTGGAGTACAGATTACTAAAGACTCTTCTGTTTTTGACATATTTTGTTTTCAACGCATAGTTTGCTTGTTTTCTAATTTCCCTGGCTTATATTGCTCAATATGAATTGTGGAAATGATATGCTACATTAGGCATTGTGTGGAAACAATTATGAATCTTGTCTTTGACAGTACCAAAGTGAAACGGTTTGCTCTTTATCATACTAACCTATCTCATGAAGTTCCGTTAAGTTTTGTGTGATTGAAGTTTTCATGTTTAGGGTGAGATGTCGATATGAGGAGAATAAGGAGTGACAAGACCCTAAGATTGGGGATTCCCAAGGAACCCCAAGTTAATATTCAAGGAATATCCAAGCAACTAAGCTTGGGTATGCCCCGGAAGGCATCCCCTCTTTCGTCTCCAACATTATCGGTAACCTCACTTGGAGCTATGTTTTCATTCGTCACATGATATGTGTTTTGCTTGGAGCGTCAATTTATTTTGTTAAAATTTGCTAGATGTTATTTAGAATTATGTTTTACATCTTTTATTTCAATAAAAGTGGCATTGATATCATTTACTATGCTTATTTTACAAGTCTACATGTTGCTGTTTGAAAACAGAAAGTTTACCACTGCTGCAAAAATTCCCTAGAAAAGTCAGAATGCGATAAAATGTTGAAACATTTTGCAAAAAAATCTATGATAAATTTTCTACAGTGTGGTAAATTTTCATAGCTTTTGGATTTAGGTAAGTATTGATACTCTTGCATTCTTTATAGACTGTACTGTTTGGTAGATTGCTGTTATGTTTGCATTGTTTGCATATGTTTGCTTGTTTAATGATTCTATTTGAGGATAGGAGTATTAAATATGCAGAGGAATTTAGTATGCAATGTTGAATAATAATTTTAGTGATTTTCTAAAGTAGAGAATGATAAGGTTTTGCATTGGTTTATACTAACTTATCTAACAAGTTCTTGTTGAGTTTTGTGTGGATGAAGCTTTTGAGATTTAGAAAAACCGTGATATGAGAGGAATTAAGGAGACACAAAAGATCAAGCTTGGGGATGCCCAAGGCACCCCAAGATAATATTTCAAGAAGTCTCGGGCATTTAAGCTTGGGGATGCCTCGGTAGGCATCCCACCTTTCCTCTTCAACAATTATCGGTTAGTGTCGGTTGAGCCTAAGTTTGTGCTTCTTCACATGATGTGTGCTATCCTTGAAATGTCATTTTATTTTCATTTTTATTGATGTTTTAATAAAATACTTAGATCTTAAAGTTTTTAAATAAAATAGAGTCCTCACATAGTTGCCAGGGAGGCTAGGTAAGCGGCATTCACATCCCGTCAACGAAGCTCTTTTGTATGGAATTGCTCTAGTGCTTCACTTATATATTTTTGAGCACAGTGTGCTTTAGTATTTTTGAAGAAATTCTCTCTTTCTTCACTTAAATTAATTTTAGAGAAAGAAATATTATGCTCATGATCTTCATTTATATCTTTTTGGAGTATCTTTTCATTTACTCTTGTGCTTCACTTATATCCTATGAGTAAATTGTTGAATAAATTGAATGTCATGAAGTTGAAATCATATCATGCCTAGTGGTAGCTTCACATTGGGTTTAGAAAGTGAAATCTTTTGAGGCTTTACAATCACAATATTCGTCATACAAGCAATTCACGAATAATTAGTATAAGGAAGAGAACTTTCACATGCAAATACACTATCTTGGAAATCTTTGTGATTGTGAGCCCCCATCAAAATATTATATGCCAAAATTGTTGACGTTGGACAAGGAAGACAACGTAATGGTTTATGTTTGTTCATATTCACATAGAAGTTATATTGTCATAGATCCTTCAACATGTGGTGCTTGCCCCCCATATTTTCTAGCCAAAAATTCCGCACCAAGTAGAGATACTACTTGTGCATCCAAAAACCCTTAATCCCAAATCTTATTTTCAAGAGTCCACCATACCTACCTAAGGGTTGAGCAAGATCCTTCAAGTAAGTTGTCATCGGTGCAATAAGGCAATAAAAATTGCTTCTAAAAGTGTTAGATCATTTAGTGTAATAGAAAATTGAGTGTTGTACGAACTTGTGATGGCAAAGAATAAAAGCGACAGACTGCATAATAAAGGTTGCTATCATAAGGGGAAATTTAGCGTGACATTCTTTTGCACTAAGGGGTTGAGCATAAAAACAAATAAGCGCATGGCAACCTCTACGAAGGGCCTATCTTTTACTTTTATGTATTTACTTTCATGCAAGAGTCAAAGTTTTTCCCTCTATTCCTTTTTATTTTTCTCTTTTGGCAAGCATCATGTGGTGAGGAAATATCTAGGCACATATATCCAGTTGGATATGGGTAGCATGAGTTATTATTATTGACATCACCCTTGAGGTGAATACGTTGGGACGTAAAACAATAAGCCCCTATCTTTCTATGTGTGCGGTTGAAACGTTTTGCTCATGTGTACGCGGTGAGTGTTAGCAATCATAGAAGACTGTAAGATGGTTGAGTATGTGGAGCTCTTACTTAAACTCCGTTGAATAAGTTGAAATGTAATTGCTTGGTGACTAAGAACATAGGTTGTTGAGTTTCAAGAGAGTTCATTGTTTGAACCTTAACATGTGAATTGGTTGCTACTTTAACATGAGAAGTTTTATAAGAAAGAATTGTTGTTATGATGCTAGGAAAAGTGATTGAAATTGTCATTGATCAAACTTGTGCACTTTGCTAGCATTCACACTTCATAAATTATTTCTTTTATCATTTACCTACTCGTGGACGAGTAGGAATTAAGCTTGGGGATGCTGATACGTCTCCAACGTATCTATAATTTATGAAGTATTCATGCAGTTTTATTATCATTCTTGACTGTTTTACAATCATTTTATAGCAAATTTATATCATTTTTTGGGACTAACCTATTGACCCAGTGCCTAGTGTCAGTTGTTGTTTTTTGCTTGTTTTTTACATCGCAGGAAATCAATATCAAACGGAGTCCAAACACCGCGAAACTTTTTGTGGATTTTTTATGGACCAGAAGACCACCAGTGGGCCAAAGAAGCACCTGGGGGGTGCCCCGAGGGGGGCACAACCCACCAGGGTGCGCCTGGGGGCCTAGGCGCGCCCAGGTGGGTTGTGCCCACCTCAGTGGCCTCCCGCACCCCCTCTTTACCCTATAAATTTCCAAATATTCTAAAAAACCATCGGGGTTAACCTAGATCAGAAGTTCCGCCACCGCAAGGCTCTGTAGCCACCGAAAACCAATCTAGACCCTTTCCGGCACCCTGCCGGAGGGGGGAATCATCTCCGGTGGCCATGGTCATCATCCCGGCGACCACCATGATGAGGAGGGAGTAGTCCACCCTCGGGGCTGAGGGTTTGTACCAGTAGCTATGTGTTTAATCTCTCTCTCTCTCGTGTTCTTGAGATGTCACGATCTTGATGTATCACGGGCTTTGTTAATATAGTCGGATCATATGGTGTTTTTCCCTCTCTATCTTGTTGTGATGAATTGAGTTTTTCCCTTTGAGATTTCATTGTTATCGGATTGAATACTTTTATGGATTTGATAGCACTTGATATATGTCTTGCATATGAATACTCATGGTTACAATGGGGTATTGTATCGATTCACTTGATATATGTTTTGGCACTCAACTCGCGGATTCCTAAGGTGACATTGGGGTAATCTAGGCATAGGGATTGATTGCATACGTGGTCATGATCATGGCAAAGTAATGTGCTACGAATCGGAAGAATAGCACAAAGGATCAAACTCATACCCTAATTCGGCGGAGTTCGCTACGGCGGCAACTGAGGGGCAGAAATTCATTGACGACAATGGAAACCAGCGGCGAGAGGTCGCTGGCAGCGAGAGGACGATCTGGAGACCCGAGGCAGCAGAGTAGGATACGCGCGGGTTGAGAGGTTTCGAAGAAATTTCCAAAATCTCACCCGTGGGTTTATATATCCCGACCCTATCAGTGTGACCGAGTGGAACAACTCGGTGGCACCGAGATGCAGAATTGCAAGCGGTTGCTGCAACTCGGTGTGACCAAAAAGTTCTAATCGGTTGCACCGAGATTGAAAACCTAGATCGAGTTAGTGATCTCGATGTGACCAAAATGGGTGACTCGGTCATACCGAAATGCACAAAGAGGTTTTGGAAGTTGAAGTCTATGACGAATCGGGGACTCCAAGTGCTCCTCACACAGAGTGGTTCGAATCTGACTTGATCAAACTTCTTGATGTAGCATGAATAGAGTTTGAGATGAGAAAAGCATAGATAGCTAGAGGGAGTTCTTAGCCATTCTTGTCCATCCATTTAGCAAGAGAGAAAAGGTCAAACGATCAAACAAACAAATGGATGTCCTCGAATGAGTGAAATATGCAATCAACATGCTCACACAATAAAATGAGAAAATGAAATATGTGACAAAGCATGCACTATCACTCTAGCATCTATCAAGCAATTTGGCGATGACTACGTCATCTATATATGAGTATATTGACTTAGGAGTCAAATGGGAACATTTGATCATAGGTCATACTCATCGTTTAAGCACAAGTGGGGTTGCCACTTTTACATAAAGCATTGTTGTGCTCACATCATTAGAGTTGCTTTAGCTCAATTGATTAGAGTAAAGCTCCCCCTAGATGTGATATCCCCCCTAAGAGGGATGAACTAACGTTGGTTTTTGTCCATGATGACTTCATGTAGGTGTTAAAGATGTAGATGCTCAATGTTGATGTAGATCATTCGGAGCAATCCTTTGGAGTGAGTTGCACTTTCAATACCTACACGGGTTAGTCCCACAAGGAACAAACAAGCATATCCATAGACATAGAGTGGTGTTCACATAGGATGATGTCCATGAAAGCATTAGGTTACCTTGTCCCTTGTCTTACCAACAAGAGGATTTGTGACTCCTTGAACTAGTGCAAGATATGGAAGTTGTTTGCACTTGTCCTTGCCAAGATGGTAAGAGTGAGGTATGTTGGCGGAGTCACCCTCAAGAACTCTCTAGTTCTTCTTCTTAGGGATCCACACCATCTTGATGGGAATCCTTGGAGTTGTAGTCGTACTTGATGAAGTGGAACTTGATGTAGTCTTGGGAACCCACTTGACCAAGGCCTTAGGTGCTTATTCAAATGCATCAATCTCCTCTTGAAGCTTGTCCCTTCCTTTTAGCTTGTGGTCTTGTGGTGGAAGATCAACTTGAGCTTGTGTTCCTTGGAAAGAGGTAGGATCATACTTCTCTTGTTGAGGAACAAACTTCGTCTTGGGGTATTGATCTTCTTCCCACTCAACTCCATTGGCATTGAACTTTCGTTCAAAGCCAACACCTTGATTCTTCCGGTGTCTTCCTTGCTTGCGTACAATTTCCTCAAATTGCTTACTTCCGGCAAGGCTCTTGTAAACACCTTTCTCTATAATTCCCTTCAATAAGCTATTTTCCTGCTCAAGTGTAACTTGGCTAAGAGAATCATTAGTGGAATCAAGAGAACTACTCGAAGCAATAACATTGGATTTAGCATGACTGTTGTTATTACTAGGGGAAGAATCTTTCTTGTTCTTGTTGCTAGATTTAACTTGTGGCATGTAAGTAGACAAGAGTAAACACTTGGCAATGTAATAAGAACTTTTCTTGCGAATATCATCATTGGTCGCTTTTAAGAACTCATGCTCTTGATCAAGATTGAGCTTTTCAAAGTGTAGTTTCTCATGAGTCTTTAAAAGTTCTCGATGATCTTCCAAGGTAGTTTCATGAGCTAACTTAAGAGTGTTTAGTTCTTTAGTTAGATGCTCAATATCCTTCTTATCATTGTCATTCGTTTTATCTTGATTAGCATGATTAATAGCAAGTTCATCATAGTTTTCATAACTAGAGTTGTCAACAAGTAAATAATCATCACCTAGCAAATCATCTTCATCATTATTGAAATCAACATACTCGGGGTTTGATACCTTTGGGCCTTTAGCCATGAAGCATCTTCCAATCCCTTCATTTAGTGAGTCAAATATGTCGTAGGAGTTGGTTGAACAAGTGCTAGATCGGCAACACCTTCATCTTGAGTATATTCGGAGTCGGAGTGATAACTTCTCTCGGAGTGATCGTCGGAGTCAGAGCTGGATATCCATTCACCAACATAAGCTTGATGTCTTAGTTTTGTGTAGCTCTTTGATGACTTGTCCTTCCTTCCCGAATCCTTGCTTCTTCGTGATGTTCTTCTTTCATAACGGTCATCTCTTCTACTTCTTCTTTTAGGAAAATCTTTTCTTCTTTTGTAGGGAGCCGTACACTCATTGGAATAGTGTCCAGGTCTTCCACAATTGTAGCAATTGCACTCACGACTAGAAGATCTTTTATCATTGTAGGACCTTGACTTGGAACTTCTTTCCTTGCTTCTACTTTTGTAAAACTTGTTGAAGTTCTTCACCATTAGGCTCAATTCTTCGTTCAAGGTTTGTTTTTCACTTGATGATGTGGGAGCATCACATGAGACTTTGTAGGCACCACTTGACTTGTTGTGAAGCTCTTCCATATCCTTGAGTGACATATCATGAGCAACAATTCTTCCAATGACTTTCGTTGGCTTGAGATCTTTGTAATTGGGCACCATTTGGATCAATGTGCACACGGTATCATATTTTCCATTCAAGGCTCTTAGGATCTTCTTGATGATGAATCTATCGGTCATCTCTTCACTTCCTAAGCCAGCAATCTCATTTGTGATGAGAGCAAGCCTAGAGTACATTTCAGCGACACCTTCACCATCCTTCATTTTGAACTTGTAAAGTTGACTTTGAAGCACATCCAATTTGGATTCCTTGACGGAGTCGGTACCTTCGTGCATATCAATCAAAGTATCCCAAATTTCCTTTGCATTCTCAAGACGGCTGATTTTGTTGAATTCTTCGGGGCACAATCCGTTGAAGAGAATATCACAAGCTTGAGCATTGTATTGCGGCATCTTCAACTCTTCCGCGGTAGCTTCACGGTTCGGTTCTCTCCCATCAAAGAATTCACCTTGCAAGCCAATACAGACAACATCCCAAACGGCGGGGTTATGTCCAAGAATATGCATTTTCATCTTATGCTTCCAACTAGCAAAATTAGTACCATCAAAGTAAGGACCTCTACGGTGGTAATTTCCCTCACTAGATGCCATACTCTCCTAGGTTGTGAGACCAAGGCTATGATCACCAAAATCTATGGAAATCAAAGCAAATGGAGACCAAAGCTTTGATACCACTTGTAGGATCGAAAGTATGTCTAGAGGGTGATTAGACTACTTGACCAAATAAAAATCTAGCCTTTTCCCAATTTTAAGTCTTAGCAGATTTTAGCAACTTAGCACAAATCAAGTAATCAACCTACACATGCAATTCTAAGAGTATAGCAGCGGAATGTAAAACAATTGCATATGAAGGTAAAGGGAGGAGTTTGGGGGGAGCAAACGCAATGTAGACATGGAGATTTTTGGTGTGGTTCTGATAGGTGGTGCTATCATACATCCACGTTGATGGATACTACAACCCACGAAGGGTAACTGGGGGAGTCCTGGATTAGGGGGTCTCCGGACAGTCGGACTATATCCTTTGGCCGGACTGTTGGACTATGAAGATACAAGATTGAAGACTTCGTCCCGTGTCCGGATGGGACTCTCCTTGGCATGGAAGGCAAGCTAGGAAATACGGATATGTAGATCTCCTCCCTTGTAACCGACTATGTGTAACCCTAGCCCCCTCTGGTGTCTATATAAACCGGAGGGTTTAGTCCGTAGGACAACATACAATCATACCATAGGCTAGCTTCTAGGGTTTAGCCTCTATGATCTTGTGGTAGATCAACTCTTGTAATACTCATATCATCAAGAACAATCAAGTAGGACGTAGGCTATTACCTCCATCAAGAGGGCCGGAACCTGGGTAAACATCGTGTCCCCTGCCTCCTGTTACCATCCTCCTTAGACGCACAGTTCGGGACCCCCTACCTGAGATCCGCCGGTTTTGACACCGACATTGGTGCTTTCATTGAGAGTTCCACTGTGCCGTCGCCATAAGGTTTGATGGCTCCTTCGATCATCGGTAGTGATGCGGTCCAGGGTGAGGTTTTCTTCCCCGGTCAGATCTTTGTATTCGGTGGCTTTGCACTACGGGCCAATTCACTTGGCCATCTGGAGCAGATCGAGAGCTACGCCCCTGGCCATCAGGTCAGATTCGGAAACTTAAACTACACTGCCGACATCCGCGGAGACATGATCTTCGACGGATTCGAGCCCGTGTCAGGTGCGCCGCACAGTCACAACGAGCATGATGTAACTCTGCCATCGGACAGTGTTCGGGAGATTGCATCTGCAACTACTCCGGCCTTCAATCCGGAGCAAATTGCGCCATCCAAGGACGGAGGGATAGACCCCGCCATGGAGGCCACACTCTCAGTGGCGATGGAGCAGGATACTGACTTCACCCCTTACGAGAGCCATGTCGCCAAACCACTAGATTCGTCTCCAGCCACGGACTCCGAACCGCCTGCATCCGTGCCCATCGAATCCGACTGGGCGCCGATCATGGAGTTCACCTCCGCGGATATCTTTCAGCACCCGCCTTTCAGCGATGTGCTAAATTCATTAAAGTCTCTCTCCTTGTCAGGAGAACCTTGGCCGAACTATGTCCGGCTAGAATGGGATACAGACGGCGAAGAAATTCGCTGCCCACCCACCACCCACTTAGTAGCCACTGTTGACGATTTAACCAACATGCTCGACTTCCACTCCGAAGACATCGACGGTATGGACGATGATGCAGGAGATGAGCAGGAACCACCGCCCACAGGGCGCTGGACCGCTACCTCATCATACGACATATATATGGTGGACACCCCTAAAGAAGGCAATGGTGACGAGACAGCGGAGGATGACCCCTCCAAGAAGCAACCCAAGCGCCGACGTGAGCGGCGCCACTCTAAGTCCCACCATAGCAAAAGTAGTGATACCGGCACAGGAGATAATAACACTCCGGATAGTGCCGAAGACAACCACAATCCCCTCCAGCACGATGTAGAGCCAGAGGATGAACAAGCTAGCCCTCCAAAGCAGGCAACAAATGGAGAACCGGAGGAGGACAATTACATGCCTCTCTCTGAAGACGAGGCGAGCCTCGGCGATGAAGAATTTATCGTGCCTGAGGACCCCGTCGAGCAGGAGCGCTTCAAGTGTCGGCTTATGGCCACAGCAAATAGTCTGAAGAAAAAGCAACAACAGCTTCAAGCTAATCAAGACTTGCTAGCAGACAGATGGACCGAAGTCCTTGCGGCCGAGGAATACGAACTCGAGCGCCCCTCCAAGAGTTACCCAAAACGCAGGTTGCTACCTCACCCCGAGGAGGAAGCATCGAAACCTCATTCACCAGTGTACGATGCAGCTGACCGGCCACTACGTGGCCGAGCCAGAGAGGCGTTTCAGCCTGAAGTTCAGCCTACACCCCGCCGCCACTCAATCAAAAATACCAAGGCCCGGGGCAACACACGGGACCTGTGAGACGTATTGGATAGTAAGGTAAAACTTGCAAGGTCAATATACGAGTCACGGGCACGCGCGCCAACACGGGACGATGATCGTCGCGCCGGATACACCAAAAGAAAATCCGGTCAGGCCGAATACAGCAGACAAGACTCATATGAACTGCGTCGTGATATAGCCCGGCAGGCGCCGCACACCCCCTATGCATCACTGATGAAGTTATGGATCATGAATTCCCAGAGGGTTTCAAACCCGTAAATATCGAATCATATGATTGTACAACAGATCCCGCTGTATGGATTGAGGATTTCCTCCTTCACATCCACATGGCTCGCGGTGATGATCTACATGCCATCAAGTACCTCCCACTAAAACTCAAAGGACAGGTCGGCATTGGTTGAATAGTTTGCCAGCAGACTCCGTCGGTAGTTGGGAGGATCTGGAAGACGCATTCCTTGACAACTTCCAGGGCACTTATGTGCGACCACCGGATGCTGATGACGTGAGCTATATAACTTAGTAGCCAGGGGAATTGGCCAGACAATTCTGGACTCGGTTCCTGACTAAGAAAAACCAAATTGTTGACTGTCCGGACGCAGAGGCCCTCGCAGCATTCAAGCACAACATCCATAACAAGTGGCTTGCCCGCCACCTTGGCCAGGAGAAGCCGAAGTCTATGGCAGCCCTCACGACACTCATGACCCGCTTTTGCGCGGGTGAGGATAGCTGGCTGGCTCGCAGCAATAACATATCGAGGAATCCAGGCACTTCAGATACCAAAGATGCCAACGGCAGACAACGTCGTAACAGACCAAAGTGCCCCAATAACAGCGATAACACCGAGGATACGGCAGTCAATGCCAGATTCAGAGGCTCTAGATCCGGTCAGCGGAAAAAGCCATTTAAAAGAAGTACTCCGGCTCCGTCCAGTTTGGATCGCATACTGGATCGCTCGTGTCAAATCCACGGCACCCCCGACAAGCCAGCCAATCACACCAACAGAGAATGCTGGGTGTTCAAGCAGGCCGGCAAGTCAAATGCCGAAAACAAGGACAAGGGGTTGCATAGTGATGACGAGGAGGAGCCCCGACCACTGAACACGGGAGGACAGAAGGGGTTCCCCCACAAGTGAAGACGGTAAACATGATATACGCAACCCACATTCCCAAGAGGGAGCGGAAGCGTGCACTAAGGGACGTCTATGCGATGGAGCCCGCCGCCCCAGAGTTCAACCCATGGTCTGCTTGCCTGATCACCTTTGATTGCGGGGATCACCCCACTAGTATCCGTCATGGTGGATCCGCCGCACTGGTCCTAGACCCCATCATCGACGGATTTCATCTCACTCGAGTCCTTATGGATGGCGGCAGCAGCCTGAACCTGCTCTATCAGGATACAGTGCGAAAAATGGGTATTGATCCCTTGAGGATCAAACCCACCAAAACCACCTTTAAGGGCGCCATCCCAGGTGTAGAGGCGCATTGCATGGGCTCAATCACACTGGAAGTAGTCTTTGGATCACCGGACAACTTCCGAAGCGAGGAGTTAATCTTCGACATCGTCCCGTTTTGTAGTGGCTATCATGCACTGCTCGGACGAATTGCATTTGCAAAATTCAATGCAGTACCGTGTTACGCATACCTCAAGCTCAAGATGCCAGGACCTTGGGGGGTCATAACAGTGAATGGAAACACATAATGCTCACTCCTCACGGAAGAGCACACTGGGGCCCTCGCAGCAGAAGCACAAAGCATCCTTTTAAGGAAAACCACTAATTCGGCGATACAGCCCCCGAACACCTTCAAGCATGTCCGGAGTAAACTGCAACAGGATCACCTAGCACGTTCAGAGCTCGCCTAGCAATTCGGCCCCCATCCCAGTCCCAGTCAAGCGACGAAATCCGTGTCGCACGTACATAATTACGCACTGAAAATACCATGGACATAGGCGGGGGCACGATTAGGGCACGTCCCGCAATGCGGCTTAACTGCCCTAGGGGGTGTATACCTTTATCATTTCTTTTCTCTTTCCGGGCCTAACTCTCTGGAAGCCCTTTCTGGCAGTACGATTGCCGGACACATTACCGGAAGGAACAACCAAGGCGGCAAGAAGCTAAGATGTACACGGGAACCCCCAGGTGGTCTCTAATAATAATACCCGCTTTCTACTATCCATATGCAGCTTGCCCTTGGATAGGACATTTCGAATAGTCCTACTTTCTTCTTATTGCACTACCTGTACCAGTACGCTTCAATGTATTATTTAAATAACAATGCATAGCATTAGTCTATTATTGCATTATTCATTCTTTTTTTCCTTTTTGTCCATTTACAGCAATCCGCACCCGTAAATTCAGGCACGGTCAGTATGCCAGGGGCTTTCGTTTACCCCATAATACGGCGCGAGAAGTCCGAACACTTTCGACAGTGCGGCACCCCGAACTTATAGCATTATATGCATCAACTCCGAATCATGTCTTGGGTCAATAGTTGGGTTTGCTCGGCTCCCATGCTTTGGTACCTTACGTTCCGCTATATCGGCTAAGGTAGCGGTGGGAGAACTACTGCGACTGTGTCCCGGTTCTTCCGGACGAGCACCTCAGTAGAGAAAGCCGAAAACTGACTATCATGATAAGGCGAGAGATTGGTCACTGTTCGAGAGGTCTCAAGTCCTTAAAGACTTTCCCGCTTCGGGCAAGGAGTCGGCCTTGTCCGGCTTAGGCGTGTATAGCGCCCCAAATTTGGCTATCCGAATACTAGGAGCTTCGCCAAAATTTAAAATTGTAGACTTCTATGGCTAAGTGAGAGTGATAAAGCCTTATAGTCTGATTACCCAGTTCGTTGCGCTGAACACCTCCCTTGAAGGACCCAAAATTGGGGTAAAGAGTGCTCAGGTTTATCCCGAACACCCCAGTACTAGTTACATGGGGGCAGAAGCCGACGACTGGCCAACTCTCAAATTTTGTAAACGGCCGCACAAAAGGTAATATTTTAAATTAAAAAGCGTCGCATGGCGCAAATGAACTCGTTTCATATTATAGGAACACATGAGCATGTTCATTCAAAAATTACATCCCTGGCACACTCATCCGCCACAAGGAGGGAACCCTTCAGGACACTCTCATAATACATTTCGGGGCAGCGATGCTCCTTGCCCTCCGGCGGCCCCTCCTTCACCAGCTTCATGGCGTCCAGCTTCGCCCAGTGCACCTTCACCCGGGCAAAAGCCCCGCGCGCACCCTCGATGCAGACGGACTGCTTTATAACTTCAAGCCATGGGCAGGCATCCACCAGCCACCTCACCAGACCGAAGTAGCTGCCGGGCAGGGGCTCGCCAGGCCACATCCGGACTATAAGGCCCCTCATGGCTTGTTCGGCCGCCTTGTGAAGCTCGACAAACTACTTCAGTTGGTCGCTCGAGGGCATGGGGTGTTCGGTCCCAGTATACTGAGACCAAAACAACTTCTCCGTCGAGCTTCACAAAGGAAAGCTCGTCAGCTCGGTAAAACTCCACGGCATCTAGTACACTATGGGGAAGATCTACAAATGCTCCTGGAGAGCTCCGAACTCGGGTAAGAAAAAGGAAAGTTTCCTTCACATGCTTGCTTTGCATAATGAATGCCTTACCCTCTGCTATCTTCTTCACCGCATCAATCTCCTGGAGGGCCTTGTGGGCTTCTGCCTTGGCGCTCCGGGTGCTTTCAAGCGCCTGCGCGAGCTCGGACTCTCGCCTCTTCAAGTCAAGCTCCAAGCGCTCGTGCTTTTTGGCGAGAGCCTCGAGCTCTTGCTGCACCTCGCCTACTTGGGCTTCTTGCTTCTCCCGCTCAATGTGCTCCTTGGCCGCTTTGTCTTCGGCCTCAGACAGCGCCTTCCTCAGGGTTGCCACTTTGGTCGTGGGCCCTGGCAAAATCCATGATGATCCTATTACTTTACACCCGATCTTCTTTTTAAATATATAGACAAGGGTATTGCTTACCTTTGCTCTCCTCGAGCTGCCTCTTGGTAAGGCCGAGCTCGTCCTCGGACCGCTCCAGGTCCTGCTTCAGCGCAGAGACCTCTGCAGTACGTGCGGCACTGGCCAGCAGTGAGGCCTGCACATACACATAGACATTTTTTTGATTAGACTCCTGAGTTATCATTTGATCCCCTATTCGGCCTTTCTTTCTGAACGCCGAATAGAGCATCAGGGGCTAGTGCCCATGCGGTCATATTTTCCTATATCTTCATTGCTTACCTCAAAGCCTGTTAGGAGGCTGGTGCAAGCTTCGGTCAATCCGTTCTTGGTGGACTGAACTTTCTCGATCACCGCACTCATGACAGTGCGGTGCTCTTCCTCGATGGAAGCACCGCGAAGCGCTTCCAGCAAGTTTTCCGGCGCATCTGGCTGGACAGAGGCCACCGGCACGGGCGGCTTGCCCCTCTTAACGAGGGGTTGCCTGCCGGAGTCCGGAACCATCAAAGGTTCCGGCGCAGTGTTTGGCTGGGGGCTGAACTTGGAGCCCGTGGAGATTTTGCTCCCTTTGCGCCCAGGGTCCGGAAGGTCGCCTCGAGGTGCCCCCAGGACTACCTCCCCTTGGCCCAGTGCCTGTTGAGACAACATTTCGACGTTGTCCGCAGGACAAGTGGTGGAGGCGGTTAGAAGTGAATTGTTGTTCATATCCAACGAGTCCAAAGAACCGTCCGACGAAGATACGTCGATACGGGCTCGGGACGGGCTACATAATCATATTCGGCATAAGTAGAAGCAGTGCAACAAAACATACCAATTACTATGGTATCCTGATACTTACGACTTCGCCAGGGGCTTGTCCCTGGGGAACCACTCATCGTCGCTGTGGGCAGCCGTAGTGGAGCAGTCCGGATGGAGGGTCCTTCCCTTCTTGGACCCTTCGGCCTCCCCGGTTGGGTCAGCCTTCCTTTTCTGGTCTCCCCCGGCTGGGGGAGAACTTTCCTCTTCCTCCTCCTCGTCTTCGTGGGAGGAGTGCGCGTCGGAGCCATCGGACGATGAGTCCGATACAACCTTGCGCCGGAGACCAGTCCCCGTGGCCTTCTTCTTGGTCTTCTTCACCGGCACCTCGTAAGGTGCCGGAGTCAGCATCTTCGTTAGGAGAGCATCTGCAGGATCTTCGGGCAGGGGGGCTGTCGGAGTAAATAGCCATGGGTAGCCTAGCCGGCTTCCCCTGGCCCTTCTGAAAAAATCATGAGCCCGTCTGGCTCTCAAGAATCCAAGACATGGAGCCGACTCCCCGTTGCTGGCTGCCACCCAGGCCGGCTTTCGGAAGGCGGCCCGACTTTACCCCTCATGAAGAAAACCATGGGAGGCCGACTCGAAGAAGCCGGCTCCAAGATGCCGACTCCAAGAAGCCGGCTCCCCTAAAGCGGTCGAGACCGTACCCTCAAAGTTCGCACCCACCTAACGGTGGTGCGACGGGGCATGGCTACAGTGAAGCCTGCCACCCCCAAATCCCGGAGCATGCCTGGCATAGTGCGCCGTACGGAGTGGCCATGACCCGTCCGGCGCGACACTGTTGCCATGTTGACCCTGATGTCATCCACGACGGGCTACCAGTACGGCCTACGGGCGGTGGGCCCCTTCTGGCAGAGAGACACCCGAAGGCGGACTGGCCTCCCCCAGTCGGCCTGAAGGCGGCCTGGCCTCCTCCAGTCGGCCCGAGACGGGGTCGGCTCCCCGCAGCCGGCTCGCTTCCCCTCTTGAAGAAGATGCCCCGTTAAGGAGACAAGACACGGTGAGGCTACAGTAATCGCCCGCCGGACGGCAGCACTGTAGCCACACCTACCTCGACGAAGCCCTCGTCATCAGGATGAGTCAACAGTGACCAGCCATTGACAAGACCCTTGGCGGTGGGCCTGTCTACTGCCAAGGAGTTGGTAGCCGGTGGGACCCACCAGCCGGCGGGCCCTAGCAGTCGGCGCAGAAGCCGGCGAGCGCGATCACAGACGGCTGGGCCCCGCGCCAAGTCAGATTACCATTGTACCCCCGGGGGGTAGGCCTATATAAACCCCCCGGGGCACCCATGCAAAGGGTTCGACCCCCTGCTAGTCTTAAACACCACAGAAGGAGAGGAAGCAGGCTAGTCGTGCCCTTCTACCTCCTCCCACCAAACCGCTCAAGGAGCATTGTGTAGTTACTTGTTCATCTAGTGATCATGCGGAGACCCCGCAGAGCAGCAGTAGGGGTGTTATCTCCATGGAGAGCCTCGAAGTTGGGTAAGATCCGCCGGCGTGCATGTCCTTGCCTTATCCCGTTTCCAGGCACCGGCGATGTCTTTCTGGCTCCCACAATGATAAGCCACCCGTTGGCATATGTCGCACCTACCACCCGACATTTGGCGCCCACCGTGGGGCCAGGTGCACCATCGTCCGGAGACCTATTCTGGACGGGAACCCTCTTCCTCCCCAGCGAGCGTAGCCAGCCCGGCACGCCCGATGGCGCTTGCCATGACGCGCTGCAAGGCGTCACCAGCATCTGCGCGGCGAGCAGCCTCGCCGATCCCCTCGACGAAACCCTCATCTCCGACGAGCTCGCCTCCGATGCGGGCACCGACCACCTTGCCAACCTTCTCGGTCAGCTCCATGTCTCCAGCGAGCCCGCTGCGGACCTGGAGTCGGTTTGCTCCTCCGACCCGGTGCCTGTCGACTCCGATACGGCCTCCTACGACACCTTCCCCACCAGCGTCACGATCTGCTACGACCCGCTTCCCCGAGCCGACGGCTGCGATGCTGTCACCACCGAAGTGATGGTCATCGGCCACGGCGGCCCGGCCGGCGAAAGCGCCCACGGCGTCCCGCACGTGGCGGCCCACGACTTGTCCACCCCACTCCCGGCTAACGCCGACGACGAAGCACTGGAGGCACGCCGCCTCGCCCTCCTTGCAGAGGGCCGGAGGCTGGCTTCCGTGAGACGCCTCACAGAGGCCTACCAGTGTGAAGCTGACCGCGCCGCCTTCGGCACGCCGGCCCCGGGCGGGCCAAGTCGGGCCGGCCTTGTCAAGCAACGCGGCGCCATCATCGCCGACACGCTGGGAGTCGACCGCCCGGTCTATGCCACTCCGCTCGAGAACTTGCGTGCCGCCCAGGCGGCCGTAGACGAGTTGGACGGCTTGGAGGCCGAAGACCTCCCCCACATGACCTGGCCCATCCAGCAACTGATTGACGCAGCCGCGCAGCGACATGAAGTAGACGCCCGCGCGGGAAGCCCTCCCCCGCGCCGAGACCACGGCGCGACGCCCCGGACGCCGGCTACGAGCAACACCCGCGCGCGGCGCGAGAAAGAGCCGGCTGCCAGCCGTAGCCAGACCCGAATCTCCATCGAGCGAGACGCGGACGGCCGTCCCCGAGCCATGGAATGGCGGGGCAACCTGCCTCCGCCTCGACCCCATGGAGAGAGATATCCCACCCCGCCGCCAGTGGCACACGCGACTCTCAGCGGCCGACTAGGTCGCCGTGAAGGAGTCGGCAAGAACGATGCCCGCCATCGGATCGACCGCCTGGCGCAATCCCTGGCGTTGGAAGAAGACGATGTCGGCCCGCCTTGTTTCGGCCCCCGCATCCGCGACGAGCCCTTCCCCAAAGGGTACTCGCTCCCAAGAGACATGCCCAAGTACAACGGCTCCGTGAAGCCGGAAGATTGGCTAATCGACTACTCCACGGCGGTCAACATAGCCAACGGCAACCGGCGCGTTGCCGTGAAGTACGTGCCCCTCATGCTGCAAGGCACGGCGCGGACCTGGCTCAACAGCCTCAAGCCGCGCAGCACCAACAGCTGGTTGGACTTCACAGAAGCCTTCATCCGCAACTTCACCAGCACCTACAAGCGGGCTCCTAAGCCCAGACAGCTCTCCTTGTGCGTACAAGGCCCCGCCGAGTCCACTCGCGACTACCTCACGCGTTGGGCCGAGCTCCACAATTCTTGCGAGGGGGTGCACGAGGTGCAAGCCATCGAGTACTTTACAGCCGGATGCCGAGAAGGCACCCTCCTCAAGCACAAGCTCCTCTGCGACAAGCCGGCTACCCTTGACGAGCTTCTAGACATAGCGGACAAGTACGCCACCGCCGACTCCTCGATGAAGACCGAGCTTCGGGTAGACGCGTCCGAAAAGGTACTCAACCCGGTGCCCAAGACGCCGGCTGGGGATTCCGGCGGACACCCCCACTCGAACGACCACAAGCGCAAGGGCCCCGCGCCGCCTCCGCCAGTCAACAGGTGGCCACTGTTGAAGACGCGCCGCCTGAAGAACGTCCGGCGCCCAAGAAACCCAAGGGCGGCAGGCCGGCTTGGCAGCCGGCTTTCTCCTACGAGCAAACTCTCGACGCCCCGTGCAAGTTCCACAGCGGCGCGAAGCCGTCCAACCACACGACCCGGAAGTGCCATTGGCTCACCCGAATCTCCAAAGGCGAGGGGCTCGGCGCCTCCGCCTGCCGGCCCGCCGCCTCCGCCCCGCCGCCTCCGGCAGCTCGGCCCGCAGTCGGAGCCGTGCACGACGAATTCCCTGACGAGCAAGCAACCTACATCATCTTTACAAGCCAGCCCGAAGACCGGCACAGCAAACGCCGAGAGCACCAGGAAGTTAGCGTGGTCGCTGCCAACCCTGCCGGACACATGCATTGGTCAGAAAAGCCCATCAGCTGGAGCCGGGCCGACCATCCAGAGGTGATGCCGTCTCCCGGCTCTTATGCTTTGGTCCTGGAAGCCACCCTTGCGACGGACAGACGCGCCGCCCGCTTCTCCCGTGTGTTGATAGACGGCGGGAGCAGCATCAACATCCTGTATCGTGACACCCTGGAGAAGCTGAACGTCAAGACGAAGCAGCTCATGCCTACTCGGACAGTGTTTCATGGCATCGTACCCGGCTTATCCTGCGCCCCCATTGGCAAGATCAAGATCGATGTACTTTTTGGGGACAAGGAGCATTTCCGCCGGGAAGCGATCTGGTTTGAAGTGGTGGACCTGGAGAGCCCTTACCATGCATTGCTTGGCCGACCTGCTTTGGCCAAATTCATGGCAGTTCCCCACTATGCATACCTCAAGATGAAGATACCAAGCACCAAAGGCGTCATCACCATAGCCGGCGATTACAAGAAGTCCTCTGAGTGCGCAGCAGCCAGCAGCCGGCTGGCCGAGTCCCTTGTGATTGCCGAAGAAAAGAAGATGCTGGACCGAGTCGTGGCCATAGCCGGCAAGCAGTTGGCCGTGTCCCCCGACCCCAAGGAGCATGATGCTCAAGGGTCTTTCCAGCCGGCCAAGGAGACGAAGAAGGTGCCTCTTGACCCCGAGCATCCAGAGAGGTTCGCCGTCATCGGGGCAAGCCTGAACAGCAAATAGGAAGGCGAGCTCGCCGATTTCCTCCGTGAGAATCGGGACATCTTTGCATGGTCCCCCAAGGACATGCCGGGTGTTCCGAGGAAATTCGCCGAGCACAAACTACACGTTCGAGAAGACGCAAGGCCAGTCAAACAACCCCTTCGCCGACTGTCGGAGGAGAAACGCAGGATTGTAGGGGAGGAGATAGCCCGGCTTTTGGCAGCCGGCTTCATTATGGAAGTTTTCTTTCCGGAGTGGCTCGCCAACCCGGTCCTCGTGCTAAAGAAGAACAACAAGTGGCGCATGTGCATAGACTACACAAGCCTCAACAAGGCCTGCCCCAAAGATCCCTTTGCCCTGCCAAGGATAGACCAAGTGATAGACTCCACAGCCGGATGCGAGCTGTTGAGTTTCTTGGATGCTTACTCCGGATATCACCAGATAAAGCTTGATCCGGACGACCGCCTGAAGACCGCCTTCATCACGCCATTTGGAGCCTTCTGTTACCTGACTATGACATTCGGCTTGAGAAATGCCGGTGCCACTTTTCAGCGTTGCATGCAGAAGTGCCTCCTCAAGCAGCTCGGCAGAAACGCTCACGTTTACGTGGATGACATCGTGGTGAAGACGGAGAAGCGCGGCACCTTGCTGGGAGACCTCAAGGAAACGTTTGAGAACCTGCGCCGATTTCAAATCAAGCTCAACCCCGAGAAATGCGTGTTCGGAGTGCCAGCCGGCCAGCTCCTAGGCTTCCTGGTCTCCGAACGCGGCATCGAATGCAACCCGGTGAAGATCAAGGCCATCGAGAGAATGGCGATCCCCACCAAGCTTCGAGACATTCAGAAGTTCACCGGGTGCTTGGCCTCCTTGAACCGCTTCATCAGCCGGCTCGGAGAGAAAGCTCTCCCCCTCTACCGCCTCATGAAGAAGAGCACTCACTTCGAATGGAACGACCAGGCCGACCAAGCTTTTCACGAGCTGAAGAAGATGCTGGCCACGCCGCCTGTCCTCGCGGCGCCGACTGAGAAAGAGCCCATGCTCCTTTACATCGCCGCAACCAGCCGGGTGGTCAGCACCGTCATCGTAGTCCAACGCCCAGAAGAAGGCCGAGCCCAGCCGGTCCAAAGGCCGGTGTATTATTTGAGCGAGGTGTTGTCCGCCTCAAAGCAGAACTACCCGCACTACCAGAAGATGTGTTACGGCGTGTACTTCACCGCCAAGAAGCTGAAGCCCTACTTTCAAGAGCATCCCGTCACGGTCGTATGCACCGCCCCGCTGGCCGAGATCATAGGCAGCCGGGACGCATCCGGCCGGGTGGCGAAATGGGCCATCGAGCTGGCCCCTTACACAATCTTCTACCAGCCCCGCACCGCCATCAAGTCCCAAGCACTGGCCGACTTCCTCGTCGACTGGGCCGAGACCCAGTACCTGCCGCCGGCTCCCGACTCCACCCATTGGCGCATGCACTTCGACGGGTCCAAGATGCGCACCGGCTTGGGAGCCGGCATCGTCCTTACCTCCCCTAAAGGCGACAAGCTCAGATACACGCTACAGATCCACTTTGCCGCCTCCAACAACGTGGCCGAGTACGAGGCGCTCATACACGGGCTCCGGCTTGCCAAAGAACTTGGCATTCGCCGGATCCTATGTTATGGCGACTCGGACCTGGTGGTCCAGCAATCATCCGGCGACTGGGACGCCAAGGACGCAAATATGGCGAGCTACCGCTTCCTGGTCCAACAACTTAGCGGATACTTTGAAGGATGCGAGTTCCTCCACGTACCGCGAGCCGACAACGAGCCAGCCGATGCCCTGGCTCGAATAGGCTCTACTCGGCAAGCAATTCCAACCGGCGTCGCTCTACAACGCCTCCTCAAGCCGTCTATCAAGCCGTCTCCAGAATCCGACTCCATCTTCGTGCCGCCTAACCCCGATGCGGCCGGGTCCGGCTCGAAGAACCAAGCAGGCGACCCCGAGACTCCCGCAACCGGCTCGGGGACTGCCACACCCGGCTCGGGGACTTCGGCAACCGGCTCGGGGACTGCGGTAGCCGGCCCGGGGACTGCACCAGCACAACAGCCGGCGGCCGACTCCAGCATTTCACCACCCAGCCCGCCCACCCTGGTGGCAATAGCCACATTGGCAGTAGAAGAAGTCGCGGCTCCATCATGGGCTCAGTCCATCCTCAACTTCCTAGTAAACCAAGACCTGCCGGCCGACGAAACAGAAGCAAGACAAGTCCAACGTCGAGCCGGAGCATACACAATCGTCAACAGAGAACTGGTCAAGCGCAGTGTCACTGGAATCCTCCAACGGTGCGTCGAGCAAGATAAGGGCATTGCAATCCTCAGAGACATTCACCAAGGAGAATGCGGCCACCATGCGGCCTCAAGGTCACTTGTCGCCAAAGCCTTCCGCCATGGTTTCTTCTGGCCGACTGCTTTGGATGACGCCAAAGAATTAGTCAAGCATTGCAAGGGATGCCAACTCTTCAGCTCCAAGCAACACATGCCGGCTTCGGCACTCAAGACCATTCCCCTCACTTGGCCCTTCGCCGTTTGGGGACTGGACATGGTGGGCCCATTCAAGACGGCGCGCGGCGGCATGACGCATTTGCTCGTCGCCGTGGACAAATTCACCAAGTGGATTGAGGCAAAGCCGATCAAGAAGCTGAATGGGCCGACTGCTGTGACGTTCATCGCAGACATAACAACTCGGTACGGCGTGCCACACAGCATCATCACCGACAATGGCACGAATTTTGCCAAAGGAGCCTTGGCAAGTTTCTGCGCAGCCCAAGGTATCAGACTGGACTTAGCATCTGTTGCCCACCCGCAGTCAAACGGCCAGGTCGAGCGAGCCAATGGCCTCATCCTCTCCGGCATCAAGCCTCGACTGGTCGTACCTCTGGAGCGCTCAGCCGGCTGTTGGCTCGATGAGCTGCCGGCTGTCCTCTGGAGTCTGCGCACTACACCAAACAAGTCAACCGGCTTCACCCCTTTCTTCCTTGTATATGGTGCCGAGCGGTCATCCCAACTGACATCGAGTTCGACTCGCCTCGAGTAACCATGTACACGGAAGCGGAGGCCAAGGAAGCACGAGAAGACGGTGTTGACCTGCTGGAAGAGAGCCGGCTGTTAGCCCTCAGCCGGTCTGCCATCTACCAGCAGGGTTTGCGCCGCTACCACAGCCGGAAGGTCAGGCCAAGATCTTTCCAAGAAGGCGATCTTGTGCTCCGGCTGATCCAGCGAACAGCCGGCCAGCACAAGCTCTCAGCCCCTTGGGAAGGCCCCTTCGTCATCAGTAGAGCTCTAGGCAACGACTCCTACTACCTGATCGACGCACAGAAGCCGAAGGCACGCAAGAGAGACGACTCCGGCAAGGAGTCGGAACGACCATGGAACGCCAACCTCCTTCGAAGATTTTACAGTTGAAAGGCAGTATGTATCACGCTAACTTTTGTATTAAGTACAAGACAATAGGCCCCCCGAGGAGGGCTCGGGGACTGCCATCCCTTATTTATGAATGAAAAGTATCATGCTTATGACCTCGTCATTTCATTTACTTGTTCCGTCCGGCACCGGGTTCGACTAGTCGGCTCGGGGACTGGCCGACTGGAGTTATATTAGAAGTCCTACCCGCAGTCAGACAAGTAGTGTGCCGGCTCCCAAGCCTTCTCTTGCCAAAAGTCGCAGTTCGAAGAACCGGCTGTCCGGCTGGCAAGAGTTAAAGGCAGGAACGGGCGCCCACACGAAAAACGGCTAGGGACTAACGAACTAATATAACGAAAGCCGGTTTTTTCTCCCACCGCCGACTGGCTACCAGAGTAGCCGGCCGGCCGGTTTCCATTCACTTCACTTCAATCCAAGAAAGCTCAAGTACTTGCCTCCCCAAAGAGGGAAGGCGGCAAAGGAAAAAGCCTAAGGATAAAAAGCATACGCGAATGGAAACCAAACATGCACATAATAATATTTACATAAAAGACCTCCGAGAGGCCAGCATTCAACATAGTTTGGATACACCCCCAGTGGGTGGAACTGCGAAAACTTAATGAAGATTGTTCAAAAGACAACAAGCAGGAAAGATAAAGACGGCAGGTCAAGCTGGCGGAGTGGCCGACGAGCCGGACTGGTTGGCGGAGACGGTCGTGCCGGCTGAAGGAGCGGCCGGCTGGCGAACTTCGGCTTGGTCGCCGCCTCCCGCAGAGGGCGCGCTTCCACGCGCCTCGTTGCTGGAGGCACGGTCGGCCTGAGGTCGGCCGGTTGTTCCACCAGCCGGCTCGACGTCTTCACCGTCCTCCTCTTCGTCATCCTCGCCTCGTCGCTGGAGGCAATCTCCTCCGCCGAGTCCTCGCCCACCGCCGGGTTCAGCCCGAACCACTCCTCCGGCTGAGCAACACCGTCATCATCGATTTCGGGTGCGAAAACGCTGATGTCGGTGCACTCGGCGATCGTCGAAGCTCGCTGGGCGATAGCCGGCCTCACCTCCTCCAGCTCCGCGTCGGCCTCCATCCGCCAAGTGCGCAGCTGGTCCAGGCTCAGCCCTGGGTACCAAGCCCGAACGAACTCCAACGCCCGCCCGGCTCCGAGGCGGGCCGCCGACGCCTTCCAAGCCTCAAAGCGACCAACTGCGACCTCCAGCCAGTCGGCAGTTCGGCTTGGGGTGCGGGGGATCGTCTCGCCGGGCCAGAGGGCGGCCAACACTTGCGCCCCGGCACGTTGGAGCCGGCGAAGCATCCGATGAGCCGGCTGCAACCGCGCCTGGACAGCCAGGAGCTGCTCCTCAAGTGTCCGGTTCGCATCCGGCGCGATGTTGGCCCCCGCCTGACGACGCGCCTCGCGATGGGCCTCAATGCTTTGGGCGGCGAAGGCGGAGTAGCCGGGGAAGTAGTCTGCACCAAAAAACAAGCAGTAGCTCAAGATAAGCCAAAAACCCAGGCGGCAAGGGGCAGGAGAGGGGCGAGGAAGGCGGCCTACCGTCGATCAAATCCTCGATCCGGCCGAAGCCTTCATCCAGGGCTCGCCGGGTCTCAGACCAGCTCGCCGCCTCGGTCTCATACTCCGCCTTCAAGGCGGCTTCGCTATCCTGCGCCGCCTGCAGGGCCGCCTTGTGGCCCTCCTCTTGGTCGGCCAGCTCCTTGGCTAGGCGATCCCGTTCCTGGACCAAGGCGGCGTACTCGGCCTCCTTGGTGTGAAGGGCGGCCTTCGCTTCGCCGAGCTCCTTCCTCAAGTCGGCGTTGGCCCCTGAAGACAAAGAAAAAGAAAAACCAATAAGGAAAGAGTCGTCAAGAAAGATCCGACCCGACTGCGCAGCAGTCGGCCCGAATCTCGGGGACTACACCCAGTGGGTGCGCTGACGCGCCCCCACAGGAGACAGACAAGATCGAGTACTTACTTCGGCTGTCGGCCAGGTCGTCGGTCCTCCGGCTCAACTCCCGAGCCTGGGAGTTGTAGGCGGCAGCACGGAGGTTGTGATATTCCTGAAAGTTCAGACCCAAAGCAAAGTAAGATAGTCGTCGAGAAAGATCCGACCCGACTGCGCAGCAGTCGGCCCGAATCTCGGGGACTACACCCAGTGGGTGCGCTGACGCGCCCCCACGGAAGAAATCAAGAAGTCAAAAGCGGCCAAGAATGAAGGACTCACCCGGATGGTGGCTCGCGTCGACAAGAACTCCTGGGTGAACTGTTGCAGCAGGGCGGCCTGAGCTTGCAGCCGGCTCCGGACCCCTTGGGCCGCCACATTCAGCTCGCCAGTCCCCCCGCTGGGAGTCCACTCGGACGTGGCAGTGCTGGCCGCCTCCAGATCTTCCGCCGACTGGCCTGCGCCTGCGACTCGGCGCAACTCTGGCGGAGCGGCGCCTCCCCCTGCGCGCCGGCTCGTCGCCGGTTGCACCTCGAGGCCGGCTCTGTTCTCCGGCTGTCGGCCCCTCTAGCACCGCTGACGATTGGCCGCCTTGGCCCTCTCCGGTTAGCGCTGCTGGCGGCGCCCTCCTCGCGAAGACCACGGGGTCCTCCCCCCTCTCCATCAGCGGCGGGTCTTGGACGATCTCCTCCGCCAAGGGCAATGGGGTGTCGGGGGCTACAGCTCGGAGAGGAATGGCGAGCAGCGGAGGCTGGTTGCGCGAGCTTTCTGCCTCCGTCTCTGCGGTAGCCGCCTCCGTCTGGGCCTTGGCTGCCGCATCGGCCTACTCCCTCGCCGCCTGGGCGGCCGCCTTCTCCGCCGCCTCGCGCTCCTCCCGCGCTTCGCGGGTGTTCCGCTCTGTGGCCTCCCTGAGATCGGTGCGGGGGTCCACGCGGCGGGAGCTCGAAGACCCTCCAGCCAGCCCCACGACGGAGCCGCCCGGACCCTGCTCAAGGGAAAACGGCGCCCTGTCCAGCAAGCGAGAAAAAGTTAAGAAGAATATCCGAAGAAAAAGAGAATGATGAAGGGCATGCGACCAGGCAATCAGCGACTTACGCTGAAACCGCCTGAGGCTGCTTCACCGCCTTGCGGAAGCGGGCCGCCTTCGCGGCCGCCTCGTCTCGTTTTGTCGCCGTGGTGCAGGGCTTGGACTTCTTCGGCCGACTGCCGAAGAGGCCTGAAGCGGCCCGGCGCTTCTGCGTGCCGCCGGCGGCCGGTGCGATGGACGAGCCCGCGCCCTGATAGTCGGCCGCCGGCTGGCGACGCGGGGCGACTTCGGCTTCAGCATCGTCCGGCCAGTCCTCGAAGCTCGCGGTGAACCTTGAGCCTCCGGGCTCGGCATTGTCCCCCACAATGGCGTCCTCCATGGCGGCCGCCCCCAAGTCCGGGTCGTCAACATCGTCCACTATGCGGTCAGGGGCATACTGGCATTCAATCCCTGCCGCCCCGGCCGGTGGCGGAAGAAGAGGGTTCTGCTCAAAAGAACCGACTGGTCAGAAGCCGTCCGTCACTAAGCCGGCTGACGACAAAAAGAAGATAGAGAGAGAAGCTTACCACGGGCGGAGGATTGGCGCGAGAATACGGCGCCTTGCCGTATTGCCAGTCCCCGGCGAGCTTGCAGTTGGCGATGTAATTAACCATGAGCGCCACCTCCGTGTGGGGCATTTCCCATGTGCTCAGCCGGCTTGGGTCGAAGCGGCCGCTCATCTGACACATCATATGGGGCTGGCTTTGGAGAGGAAGAATCCGGCGCTCCACGAAGGCGACTACCAAGTCAGCCCCGCGCAGGCCTTCCGACTGGATCATCACCCGAAGCCGGGAGACGGCGGCGTTCCCGGCCGGAGACAGTGACCGGGACCGGAAACCCCACGAGGGCTGCCTCCCGGCCGGCGGGCCGGCTACGTAAGCCGGCAGGTTGATGTAGTCTCCTTGCTCGGTGACGGTCCTCACGTAGAAGTACAATTTTTGCCAGACCTTCACCGACTGGATTAGGGGGATGGATGGGAACGGATTGTTCTCGCTCGCCCTCCTCATAGCGATGAAGGCCCCGCAGGGTGCGGGCACGCCGGCGACGACGGTGTCGAGTTTGCTCTGGAGGAACTCTCCCCAGAGCTCCAGCGTGGGGAGCAGCCCCAAGAAGCCTTCGCAGAGGGAGACGAAGGCCGATAGCAGCATAACCGCATTGGGCGTGAGGTGATGCGGCTGGAGGTTGTAGAACTCGAGGAAGGAGCGCAGAAATCCGCTCGCCGGAAGGCCAAAGCCGCGCAGGCAGTGCGAACGAAAGACGACCCGCTCGCCCTCCTCCGGCGCCGGCGAGATCTCTGACTCCGGCGCCAGGCGGACCTGCACGAGGTTGGCGCCGAGTCTGTCGGAGGAACTCCACATGGTCTTCGTGGACGTTGGAGCCATCCCACGAGCTTGACAACGCCATGGGAGGGAGGCGATGTGGAGACGCGGCGGCGCTGAGACGGGAGGCTGCGGTGGTAACAAGAGGAAGAAACAAGGATTAGGAGGGGCGGAGCGAGAGAGAGCGTGCGAACCTCTGTCGCTCTCCCTCCTCCCCCTACTTATAGGCTCGCGTGGCGGAGCGGAGGAGGCACAGCGTGGGGATCGATCGTGCCCACTCCCCACTTCCCGCGATTATTGAGCCTTAACGGCGAAACAAAACTGCCTCGGGAAGGCGAGCGGCCCCTGTGGGCCATGGAAGATGCGCGCCCGGACCAAGGCTCGTGAGTGGCGGGCCCGGGCCTGCGGCGGTGTCCCGTCGCACGCGTGCGCTCGCAGGATCTCGCTGCCACGGGGCCGCGGGAGGGCCCGCGGTCAGCATGCAGGTCCCCCCCCTCCCGCCTACAAGACGCGGGGCTCTCTGAAGTCGGCATACGCCCGCAAAGCCGGCTCTTCAGGATGGGAAGCTGACCAAGCTTCTCGTCCCCCTGCTCACCTCGGAGCTTGATCAGCTTCGGGGACTACTGTCGGAGTAAATAGCCATGGGTAGCCTAGCCGGCTTCCCCTGGCCCTTCTGAAAAAATCATGAGCCCGTCCGGCTCTCAAGAATCCAAGACATGGAGCCGACTCCCCCTTGCTGGCTGCCACCCAGGCCGGCTTTCGGAAGGCGGTCCGACTTTAGCCCTCATGAGAAGGCCGACTCCAAGAAGCCAGCCATGAGAAGGCCGACTCCAAGAAGCCGGCTCCCATAAAGTGGTCGAGGCCGTACCCTCAAAGTTTGCACCCACCTAACGGCGGTGTGATGGGGCGTGGCTACAGTAAAGCCTGCCACCCCCGAATCCCGAAGCACGCCTGGCACAGTGCGCCGTACGGAGTGGTCATGACCCGTCCGGCGCGGCACTGTTGCCATGTTGACCCTGATGTCATCCACGATGGGCTACCAGTACGGCCTACGGGCGGTGGGCCCCTTCGGGCAGAGAGACACCTGAAGGCGGCATGGCCTCCCCCAGTCGGCCTGAAGGCGGCCTGGCCTCCCCCAGTCGGCCCGAGACGGGGCCGACTCCCCGCAGCCGACTCGCTTCCCCTCTCAAAGAAGACGCCCCGTTAAGGAGACAAGACGCGGTGAGGCTACAGTAATCGCCTGCCGGACGGCGGCACTGTAGCCACGCCTACCTCGACGAAGCCCTCGTCATCAGGATGAGTCAACAGTGACCAGCCATTGACAAGACCCTTGGCGGTGGGGCCTGTCTACTGCCAAGGAGTTGGTAGCCGGCGGGCCCCAGCGGTCGGCCCAGTCGGATTACCATTGTACCCCCGGGGGGTAGGCCTATATAAATCCCTCGGGGCACCCATGCAAAGGGTTCGACCCCCTGCTAGTCTTAAACACCACAGAAGGAGAGGAAGCAGGCTAGCCGTGCCCTTCTACCTCCTCCCACCAAACTGCTCAAGGAGCATTGTGTAGTTACTTGTTCATCTAGTGATCATGCGGAGACCCCGCAGAGCAGCAGTAGGGGTGTTATCTCCACGAAGAGCCCCGAAGCTGGGTAAGATCCGCCGGCGTGCATGTCTTCGCCTTATCCCGTTTCCAGGCACCGGCGATGTCTTTCTGGCTCCCACAATGATAAGCCACCCGTTGGCATATGTCGCATCTACCACCTGACAGGGGCTGGTTAATCAAGCTGCTCTACTGTCTCTATCCAGTCCTGTTATTGACATAGAAGCTTAGATCCTGCATATGACTAAACCGGGGCAAATAAATACCCTGAGAAATATAAAAACTTACCGGATTGGCGCGGCACTTTGCGCTGAGTCCGCGGTCCTCGGTGAGGGAAGGAGGTACCTCGGCGCCCTTGAACAGCACCCTCCAGAGGTCCTCGTGCGTCGTGTCATAGACCTCTCGCAGCATCTAGTGCTTGGCCGAGTCGAACTCCCACAAATCAAATGCCCGTCGTTGACACGGGAGGATCCGGTGGAAGAGCATGACCTGGACCACGTTGACTAGCTTGATTTTCTTGCTTGTCATGTTCCTGATGCAGGTCTGGGGTCCGGTCAACTCTACCGAAGAACCCCAGGACAGGCCCTTCTCTTTCTAGGAGGTGAGCCGCATGGGGATTCCGGATCGAAATTTGGGGGCCGCCACCCAGTTGGAGTCGTGCGGCTCGGTGATGTAGAACCACCCCGATTGCCACCCCTTTATGGTATCCACATAGGTGCCCTTGAGCCAGGTGACGTTAGGCATCTTGCCCACCATGGCGCCTCCGCACTCTGCTTGCTGGCCACCCACCACCTTCGGTTTAACATTGATGGTTTTCAACCATAGGATGAAGTGGGGCCTGATGCGGAGGAAGGCCTCGCACACGACGATAAACACCGAGATGTTGAGGATGAAATTGGGGGCCAGATCATGAAAATCCAGCCCATAGTAAAACATCAGCTCGCGGACAAATGGGTGGAGGGGAAATCCCAGTCCGCGGACAAAATGGGTAAGAAAAACTACCCTCTCATGGGGTTCGGGCGTAGGGACGATCTGCCCTGCGTCTGGCAGCCGGTGCACGATATCCGTGGCCAGGTATCCGGCTGCCCGCAACTTTGTGATGTTCTCCTCCGTGACGGAGGAAACCATCCACTTGCCTCCTGCTCCGGACATGCTTGGAGTGGTTTGAGAAGAAGAACGCGAGCTTGGGCGCTGGAGCTCAAGTGCGTGAGAATGGATAAGCGAGGAGGTAGAAGGCGTGGGTAAAAGGGGGTAAATCCTTGTCCCTTTATAAGGGCGAAAGAGGCGATGCGTCTCCCCACTTGCCTGGTAAAACCGCTTATTCCCCAGGCGTCGTAATTGATGGCGCGGTTGGGTTACCCACGTCCGTATTGATGAGAATCTCGTAATAAGGGGGACACGATCTCTGCTTTGACAAGATGTGTCAAGAAAACCGCCCCATGTTATGTGCGGTGCTGGTTGAGAAAAAGGGTTCGAATAATGACCGAGCCATGACATGATGTCGTGCTGTCACAACGCGTCAGCAGATTAGATTTGTGGAAATATTATTCTCTCTGTGGTAGTATGTGGAACTTGTTTTGCAGAGCCGGACACTATTTTGGTGTTCAAAATCTTCTATGGAGTATTCGGAGGAGGAACCCGCCTTGCAATGCCGAAGACAATACTGCACGCCGGACTCATCGTCATTGAAGCCTGGTTCAGGGGCTACTAAGGGAGTCCTAGATTAGGGGATCTCCGGACAGCCGAACTATATCCTTTGGCCGGACTGTTGGACTATGAAGATACAAGATTGAAGACTTCGTCCCGTGTCCGGATGGGACTCTCCTTGGCGTGGAAGGCAAGCTAGGCAATCCAGATATGTAGATCTCCTCCCTTGTAACCGACTATGTGTAACCCTAGCCCCCTCCGGTGTCTATATAAACCAGAGGGTTTAGTCCGTAGGACAACATACAATCATACCATAGGCTAGCTTCTAGGGTTTAGCCTCTATGATCTCGTGGTAGATCAACTCTTGTAATACTCATATCATCAAGAACAATCAAGCAGGACGTAGGGTATTACCTCCATCAAGAGGGCCCGAACCTGGGTAAACATCGTGTCCCCTGCCTCCTGTTACCATCCGCCTTAGACACACAGTTCGGGACCCCCTACCTGAGATCCGCCGGTTTTGACACCGACAGTAACGGTTACACGAGTCCATGGAGGGCTCCACCCACGAAGGGTCCACGAAGAAGCAACCTTGTCTATCCCACCATGGCCATCGCCCATGTCGGTGTCAAAACCGGCGGATCTCGGGTAGGGGGTCCCGAACTGTGCATCTAAGGCGGATGGTAACGGGAGGCAGGGGACATGATGTTTTACCCAGGTTCGGGCCCTCTTGATGGAGGTAAAACCCTATGTCCTACTTTATTTATTCTTGATGATATGAGTATTACAAGAGTTGATCTACCACGAGATCGGAGAGGCTAAACCCTAGAAGCTAGCCTATGGTATGATTGTATCTTGTCCTACGGACTAAAACCCTCCGGTTTATATAGACACCGAAGGGGGCTAGGGTTACACAAGGTCGGTTACAAAGGAGGAGATATACATATCCGTATTGCCTAGCTTGCCTTCCATGCCAAGTAGAGTCCTATCTGGACATGAGACGAAGTCTTCAATCTTGTATCTTCATAGTCCAATAGTCCGGCCAAAGGATATAATCCGGCTGTCCGGATACCCCCTAACCTAGGACTCCCTCAGTAGCCCCTGAACCAGGCTTCAATGATGATGAGTCCGGCATGCAGTGTTGTCTTCGGCATTGCAAGGCGGGTTCCTCCTCCGGATACACCACATAAGAGTTTGAATAACAGGATAGTGTCCAACCCTGCAAAATAAGTTCCATATACCACCGTAGAGAGAATAATATTTCCACAAATCTAATCCGCTGACATGTTTTGGCAACATGACATCATGCCATGGCTCGATGATTATTCAAGCCGTTTTTCTTTAACCAGCCCCGCACATAATGCGAGGCAGTTTCTTGACACGTCTTGTCAAAGCAGAGATCGTGTCCCCCTTATTACGGGATTCTCATCAATACGGGCATGGGTAACCCAACCGCGCCATCAATTACGGCGCTTGGGGGATAAGCGAGTTTTACCAGGCTAGTGGGGGCGCATAGTTTCGGCCACCCTTATAAGGGGATAAGGTTTAACCTTTCTCTACCCACGCCTTCTTCCTCCTTGCTCATCCATTCTTGCGCACTCGAGCTCCAACGCCCATGTCCACATCCTTCTCCTCAACCTTCTCCAAACATGTCCGGAGCGGGAGGCAAGTGGATGGCCTCCTTCATCATGGAGGGCCACATCAAAAAGCTGCATGTAGCTGGATACTTAGCCGCGAATATCACGCATCGGTTGCCCGCTGCGGGGCAGATCGTTCCTACCCCGGAACCTCATGAGAGGGTAGTTTTCCTCCACCACTTCCTCCGCGGACTGGGGTTTCCCCTCCATCCATTCGTTCGCGGTCTCATGTTCTACTACGGGCTGGACTTCCATGATCTGGCCCCGAACTTCATCCTCAACATTTCGGCGTTCATCGTCATGTGTGAGGCTTTCCTCCGCATCCGGCCCCACTTCGGCCTGTGGTTAAAGACCTTCAATATCAAGCCGAAGGTGGTGGGAGGCCAACAAGCGGAATGCGGCGGAGCCATGGTGGGCAAGATGCCCAATGTTACATGGCTTGAAGGCTCCTTCGTGGAGACCATAAAGGGGTGGCAATCGGCGTGGTTCTACATCACCGAGTCGCGCGACACCAACTGGGTGGTGGCCCCCGAGTTTCGATCTAGAATCCCCACGCGGCTCACCTCCTGGAAAGAGAAGGGCCTATCCTGGGGTTCATCGGTGGAGCTGGACGGACTCCAGAAATGTATCCGGAATATGGCAAGCAAGAAGCTCAAGCTTGTCAACATAGTCCAGGTCATGCTCTTCCACCGGATCCTCCCGTGTCAACAACGGGATTTCAACTTGTGGGAGTTCGACCCGGCCCAGCACCAGACTCTAAGCGAGCTCTTCGACACGACGCACAAGGACGTCTGGAGGGTGCTGTTCAAGGGCGTCGAGGTCCCTCCTTCTCTTACCGAGGACCGTGGGCTAAGCGCGAAGCGCCTAGCGTATTCGGTGAGTTCTATACATCCGATAGGATATTTATTTCCCCTAGCTTAACCATGTGCGGGGACTGAGCTCCATGCCTTTGACAGGACTGGGTGGAGACGTCAGGGCAGATTAACTGTCCGACCCCTCTGCCCAAAGACACTGCGGACGCTTTCCTGACGGAGATGCTGACTCCGGCTCCTTACAAGGTGCCAGAGAAGACCAAGAAGGCCAAGGGAACCCAAAAGAATTCCCAGCGCCAGGTGGTATCGGACTCATCGTCCGATAACTCCGCGATGCACTCCTCCCCCGAAGACGAGGAGGAAGATGAAGATGCTCCTCCTTCAGTCGAGGGAGACAAGAAAAGGAAGGCCGCCCCGACAGGGGGGGGCGAAGGGTCCACGAAGGGGAGGACCCTCCTTCCGGACTACTCCACCACCGCCGCTGAAGGCGGAGACGAGTGGCTGCTCAGGGCCAAGCCCCTGGCGAAGTCGTAAGTATTCGGATACCAGAGTAACTCATAGCATACCTTTGTCGCACTGCTTCCCCTAACGCCGAATATGATTATGCAAACCGCCCCAAGCCCGTATCGACGTATCTTCGTCGGGCGGCTCCTTGGACTCGTCGGATATGGATAGCGATCCACTTCCAACCGCCACCTCCCCTTGCCCTACGGACAATGCCGAGGTATTGTCTCAAGAGGCACCGGGTCGAGGGGAGTCAATCCCGGAGGCACCTCAAGGCGACCTTCCAGACTCCAGGAGCAGAGGGAGGGAGGCTCCTGAGGGCTCCGAGTTCGGCCCTCAGCCGAACACCGCGCCGGAACCTCCAGTGGTTCCGGACTCAGGCAGGTGGCCTCCTTCCAAAAGGGGCAAGACGCCTGTGCCGGTGAGCTCTGTCCATCCAGAGGCACCGGACAATCTGCTGGGAGCGCTTCGCAGCGCTTCCATCGACGAAGAGCACCGCACTATTATGAGTGCGGTGATCCAGAAGGTTCAGTCCGCCAAGAGCGAACTGACTGAAGCATGTGTCAGCCTTCTGGCTTTGAGGTAAGTATTTGAAATATAGGAAAAATATTACCGCATAGATAGTAGCCCCTGATGCTCTGTTTGGTGTTCAAAAAGAAAAACCAAATAGAGGATCAACTAATATCTGCAGGAGTCTAATATAAGTATGTCTATATGCGTATGCAGGCTTCACTGCTGACCTCTGCCGCACTGACTGCGGAGGTCGCCGTACTGAAGCAGGACCTCAAAGGGTCCAAGAAAGAGCTCGGCCTTGCCAAGAGGCAGCTCGAGGAGAACAAAGGTAAGTAGTACATAGTCTATGGATATATATAAAAAGAATGCAATTGCAAAATGACAGGATCATCTTTAATCTGACAGGGGCCACGGCCAAAGTGGCAACCCTGAAGCAAGTGCTATCTGAGGCCGAAAACAAAGCGGCCCAGGAGCGCACCGAGCAGGAAAAACAAGAGGCACGGGTGGGCGAGGTGCAGCAAGAGCTCCACACTCTCGTGACGAAGCACGAGGCGTTGGAGCTTGACTTGAAGACGCGAGAGTCCGAGCTTGCCGCGGCCCTTGAGAGTGCAAAGAGTGCCAAGGCTCAAGCCCAAAAGGCTCTGCAGGAGATTGATGCGATGAAGAAGATAGCGGCGGGTAAGGCATTCTATATGCAAAGCAAGCATGTGAAAGTAAATTACTTGTTACTTACCCGAATCCGGAGCTCTCTAGGAGCATTCGTAGATTTTCCCTGCAGCGTGTCGGATGCCGCACAGTTTTAGCAGGCCGAGGAGGGAAGCTCAACAAAGAAGTTGTTCTGGTCTCAGTATACTGAGACCGAACACCCGATGCCTCTGAGCGACCAGCTGAAGCAACTGGTTGAGCTGCACAAGGCGACCGAACAGGCCATGAAGGGCTTTATAGTCCGGATGTGGCCTGGTGACGCCCTTCCCAACAGCTACTTCGGCCTGGTGATGTGGCTTCTGGATGCCTGCCCACGGCTGGAAGTCATCAAGTGGTCCGTCTGCATCGAAGGTGCACGCCGGGCTTTCGCCCGTGCGAAGGTGCACTGGGCCAAGATGGACACCGTGAAGCTGGTGAAGGAAGGGCCGCCGCAGGGCAAGGAGCATCGCCACCCCGAGATGTACTATGAGGGTGTCCTGAAGGGTGCCCGTCTTGTAGCGGAAAAGTGTGCGAAAGATGTAATATTTGAGTAAACTTGCTCGTGTAATTATGAAAACTTGTTCATATGCGCTATGCAACGCTTGTTTGAATTTAAAATATTGCCTTATGTTTGGCTGTTTATCAAATCTGAGAGATGGCTAGTCGTCGGCTTCTGCCCCCACGCCACGAGTGCTGGGGTGTTCGGGGCAAACCCGAGCACTCTTGTTCCCATTGTTGGGTCCTTCGAGGGAGGTGCTCAGCACAACGAACAAGGCAATCGGACTATAATGCGTTATCACTCTCACTTAGCCATAGAATTCTATAATTTTAACTTTCGGCAAAGCCCATAGTATTCGGAAGGCCGAATTTGGGGCATGATACACGCTTTAAGCCGGATAGGGCCGACTCCTCGCTCTAAGCGGCATAAGTCTTTAGGGACTTGAAACCTCTCGAACAGCGACCAGTCTCTCGCCTTATCATGACAGTCAATTTTAGCTTTCTCTACTAAGGTGCTTAGCCCAGCAGAACCGGGGCACAGTCGCAGTAGTTCTCCTAGTGCTACCTTAGCCGATATAGCGGAACGTAAGGTACGAGCCGGGCAAACCCAACTATTGACCCAAGACATGATTCGGAGCTGATGCATATAATGCTATAAGTTCGGGGTGCCGCACTGTCGAAAGTGCTTGGACTTCTCACGTCGCATTATGGGGTATGCTTAAGCCCCTGGCGTATTGGCCGTACCAGAGTGTACGGGTGCTAGATGTCACGAATGAACATATATATGTAAAGGAAGAATGCAATAATAGTCTTAATGCTATGCATTGTTTTATTCAAAAAGGTGCGTTAAAGCAGAATGATACAAGTAGTGCGATAAGCAAAAAGTAGGACTGTGTGACATGTCCCTTCCAAGGGCAAGCTGAGGAATAGTATTAAAGCAAATATTTCACTCGTTATCGTAATCCACCAGGGAGTTCCGTGGTGTGATGTAGCTTTCTGCCTCCTTGGTCGCTACATCATGTGTTCGGCAATCATGCTGCCAGACAGGGTTTCCAGAGATTAAAGTCTTGAAAGAGAAAAATAACAAGGCGGGAAGCCCCTAGTGCGGTTTAAGCCGCGACTTGGTGCGTGCCGCAGTCATGCGCCCTCCCTGCATGTGCCCATGGTATTTTTAATGCGTAATTATGTACGTGTGGCACATATTTCGCCGTTTGGCTGGGACCGTGGTGGGGGCCCCATTGCTATGCGAGCTCGGAATGTGCCAGGCGGTCCTGTTGCCGATTACTCCAGGCGTGCTTGAAGGTGTCCGGGTCCTTAATCGCCGAACTAGTGGATTGCCTTAAGAGGCTACTTTGCGCTTCTGCTGCGAGGGCTGCAGTGTGCTCCTCCGTGCGGAGAGAGCGCTCTGTGTTTTCATTAACTGTGATGCCCCCCCGAGGTCCTGGCATCTTGAGCTTGAGATATGCATAATGCGGTACCGCATTGAATCTCGCAAATGCGGTTCGCCCGAGCAGTGCATGGTAGCCACTGCGGAACAGGACTATGTCGAAGATTAACTCTTCGCTTCGGAAGTTATCCGGAGATCCCAAGACCACTTCCAGTGTTACTGAGCCTGTGCAATGGGCCTCTACACCTGGTATGACGCCTTTAAAGGTCATTTTTGTGGGTTTGATCCTTGAGGGGTCTATACCCATTTTGCGCACTATGTCTTGATAAAGCAGGTTCAGGCTGCTGCCGCCATCCATAAGGACTCGAGTGAGGTGAAATCCGTCAATGATTGGGTCTAGGACCAATGCGGCGAATCTGCCATGACGGATACTAGTGGGGTGGTCCCTGCGGTCGAAGGTGATCGGACAGGAAGACCATGGGTTGAACTTTGGGGCGACTGGCTCCAACGCATATACGTCCCTGAGCGCACGCTTCCGCTCCCTCTTGGGGATGTGGGTTGCGTATATCATGTTCACCGTCCGCACTTGTGGGGGGAACCTCTTCTGTCCTTCGGTGTTCGGCTGCCGGGGCTCCTCCTCGTCATTGCTATGTGACCCCTTATCTTTGTTTTCGGCATTTATCTTGTCGGCCTGCTTGAACACCCAACAATCCCTGTTGATGTGGTTTGCTGGCTTGTCGGGGGTGCCGTGTATTTGGCATGAGCGGTCGAGTATACGGTCCAAACTGGACGGGCCCGGAGTGCTTCTTTTGAATGGCTTTTTCCGCTGACCGGGTTTAGAGCCTTTGAATCTGGCATTGACTGTCGTATCCTCGGTATTTTTGCTGTTAATGCGATGCTTATGTTTGTTGCGATGTGACCTGCCATTGCCGTCCTTGGTATCCGAAGTACCATGGTTCTTTGATATGTTATTACTGCGAGCCAGCCAGCTGTCTTCTCCCGCACAAAAGTGGGTCATGAGTGTCATGAGGGCTGCCATAGATTTCGGCTTTTCCTGACCAAGGTGCCGGGCGAGCCACTCGTCACGGATGTTGTGCTTGAAAGCTGCTAGGGCCTCTGCATCCAGACAGTCGATGATTTGATTTTTATTTGTTAGGAACCATGTCCAGAATTGCCTGGCCGATTCCTCTGGTTGTTGAATTATGTGGCTCAAGTCATCGGCATCTGGTGGTCGAACATAAGTGCCCTGAAAGTTCTCAAGGAATGCGGCTTCCAGATCTTCCCAACAGCCAATGGACTCTGCTGGCAAGCTGTTGAACCAATGTCGAGCTGGTCCTTTGAGTTTGAGTGGGAGGTATTTGATGGCGTGTAGGACATCGCAGCGGGCCATGTGGATGTGCATGAGGAAATCCTTGATCCATACCGCGGGATCTGTTGTGCCGTCGTATGATTCTATATTTACGGGTTTGAAACCCTCTAGGATTTGATGATCCATTACTTCGTCTGTGAAGCATAAGGAGTGTTCGGCGCCTCTGTACTGGGCTATATCGCGACGCAGCTCAAATGAGTCTTGTCCGCTGTGTTCGGCCCGGCCAGACTTACTTTTACTGTATCCGGTGTGACGATTATCATCTCGCATAGTGGCACGCCCTCGTGATCCGTAGATCGATCTTGCGTGTTTTCCTTTGTCCTCCAATACGTCTCGCAGGTCTGGTGTATTTCCCCCTGGCCTTTTTATTTGAGTGGCGTCGGGGTGCGGGCTGAGCTTTCGGCTGGAATGCCTCTCTGTCGCGGCCGCGAGGTGGCCGATCAGCCACATCATACGCCGGGGATGGTGCTTCTTCCTCCAGTCGGGGTAGCAACCTGCACTTTGGGTAACTCTTGGAAGGGCATTCGAGTTTATATTCCTCAGCCGCCAGGACCTCAGTCCATCTGTCAGCTAGCAAATCTTCATCAGCTTGAAGCTGCTGCTGCTTTTTCTTTAGGTTATTTGTCGTGGCTATAAGCCGGTGCTGGAAGCGCTCTTGTTCGACGGGATCCTCTGGCACGACGAATTCATCATCGTCGAGGCTTGCCTCGTCTTCGGAGGGAGGCATGTAATTGTCATCCTCTGCCTCTCCATCTGCCGCTCTCTCTGGAGGGCTGGCTTCTGCATCCTCCTGCCCTAAATCTTGCTGGAGGGGATTGTTGCCGTCTTCGGCACTGTCCGGAGTGCTATTATCTCCTGTGCCGGTATCACCACTTTTGCCTTGGCGGAACTTAGAGCGGCGCCACTGACGCCGGCGCTTGGGTTGCTTCTTGGATGGGTCATCCTCCGTTGTCTCGTCGCCATTGCCTTCTTTGGGTGTGTCCACCATGTATATATCGTATGATGAGGTGGTTGTCTAGTGCCCTGTGGGCAGTGGTTCCTCTTCGTCTCCCGCATCGTCGTCCATACCGTCGATGTCTTCGAAGTCGAAGTCGAGCATGTTGGTTAAGTCGTCGACAGTGGCTATTAAGTGGGTGGTGGGTGGGCGACGAATTTCTTCGTCATCCGCATCCCAATCCTGCTGGACATAGTTCGGCCAGGATCCTCCTGACAAGGAGAGAGACCTTAATGAGTCCAGTATGTCATCGAAGGGCGAGTGCTGAAAAATATCCGCGGAGGTAAACTCCATGATCGGTGCCCAATCGGATTCGATAGGAACGGGTGCAGGTGGTTCGGAGTTCGTGGCCGGAGAAGGATCCGGCTATTTGGCAACACAGCTCTCGTGAAGGGTAAGGTCGATATTCGGCTCGATCGCCGCTGAGGATACAGCCTCTGTGACGGGGTCTATCCACCCGTCCATGGATGGCGCAACTGGCTCCGAATTGAGGCTCAGAGCGGCTGCCTAGGCGATCTCCAGAATATGGTCCGATGGTAGAGCTAAATCGTACTCATCGTAACCGCGTGGCTCACAAGGCAGGGGCTCGAATCCGTCGAAGGTCAAGTCTCCGCAGATATCGGCCGTGTAATTTAAGCTTCCAAACCTGACCTGGTGGCCAGGGGCGTAACTTTCGATCTGCTCCAGATGGCCAAGCGAGTTGGCCCGCAGTGCGAAGCCGTCGAACACAAAGATCTGTCCAGGGAGAAAAGTCTCACCCTAGACTGCATCGCTATCGATGATAGTAGGAGCCATCAAGCCTAACGGCGATGACACAGAGGAACTCTCAATGAAAGCACCAATGTCGGTGTCAAAACCGGCGGATCTCGGGTAGGGGGTCCTGAACTGTGCGTCTAAGGCGGATGGTAACAGGAGGTAGGGGACACGATGTTTTACCCAGGTTCGGGCCCTCTTGATGGAGGTAAAACCCTACGTCCTGCTTGATTTATTCTTGATGATATGAGTATTACAAGAGTTGATCTACCACGAGATCAGAGAGGCTAAACCCTAGAAGCTAGCCTATGGTATGATTGTATCTTGTCCTACGGACTAAAACCCTCCGGTTTATATAGACACCGAAGGGGGCTAGGGTTACACAAGGTCGGTTACAAAGGAGGAGATATACATATCCGTATTGCCTAGCTTGCCTTCCACGCCAAGTAGAGTCCTATCCGGACACGATATGAAGTCTTGAATCTTGTATCTTCATAGTCCAATAGTCCGGCAAAAGGATATAGTCTGGCTGTCCGGATACCCCCTAACCCAGGACTCCCTCAGCCCACGAAGAACTTTCCTCACTAGGATAGATCTTCATGAAGTAGGCGATCTCCTTGCCTGTACAAACTCCTTGGTTCAAATCCACAATCTTGACGGAGGCTCCCAAGTGACACCTAACCAATCTAGGAGACACCACTCTCCAAAAGGTAATAGATGGTGTGTTGATCATGAACTCCTTTCTCTTGTGCTTCAAATGATAGTCTTCCCAACACTCAACTCTCTCTCATAGGATTGGATTTGGTAGAAATATGATTTGAGTGGAAAGCAACTTGGGGAAGGCTACAGATCAAGATTTATGTGGTTGGAATGGAATATCTTGACATCAACACAAGTGTAGGTGGTTCTCTCTCAGAAAATGTATGTTGGAAGTATAGTCCTATTCTGATGGCTCTCTCCATGAATGAAGAGTGGTTGGAGGGGTATATATAGCCTCCACACAAAATCTAACCGTTACACACAAATCACCAAACTCGGTGGGACCGAATCGTAAAACTCGGTCAGACCAATTTGGTTCATAACGAGACCGTTAGGCATTTCGGTGGGACCGACGTGTCAACTCGGTGGGACCGATTCCATTAGGGTTACGGCATAACGTAATCTCGATGAGACCGATTACACAAACTCAGTGGGACCGATTTTGGTAATAGACAAACAGAGAGTTGGTCAGGCAAAATCGGTGGGATCGATTCGCTCATCTCGGTTAGACTGAAACGTTACGAAGGGGAAACAGAGAGTTTGCATTGCAATCTCGGTGGGACTGATCGCTCATCTCGATTGGACTGAAATGTTACGAAGGGAAATAGAGAGTTTGCAATCCCATCTCGGTGAGACCGAGATCCCTATCGGTGAGACTAAAGTGACTAGGGTTTCTGGCAGTGGCTATGTCAAGTGAAATCGGTGGCGCCGGATAGAAGATTTCAGTAGGGCCGAGTTTGACTTTGGTTTGGGACATATGTGGATATGAGAAAGAAGTTGAGGGTTTTTGGAGCATATCACTAAGCATTTTGAGCAAGTAACTCATTAAGCAACACCTCACCCCCTTTTAATAGTATTGGCTTTTCCTATGGACTCAATGTGATCATGGATCACTAAAAGTAAGATGTAGAGTCTTGTGCTTTGAGCTTGAGCCAATCTTTTGTCCTTATCATTTTGACGGGTCCACTTTCTAATCCATGCCATGCCAATCATTGAGCTTTCCTGAAATATTTATCTTCAAATAGAATTAGCTCAATGAGTTATATGTTGTTAGGAATTACCAAAACCACCCAGGGATAGTTGCACTTTCATGGAGGAATACCATGTGTGCTATCAAACGTCACAATGTAACTGGGTGATTATAAAGATGCTCTACAGGTATCTCCGAAGGTGTTTGTTGGGTTGGCATAGATCAAGATTAGGATTTGTCACTCCGAGTATTGGAGAGGTATCTCTGGGCCCTCTCGATAATGCACATCACAATAAGCCTTGCAAGTAATGATGCATTACGGAACGAGTAAAGAGACTTGCCGGTAACGAGATTGAACTAGGTATGAGGATACTGATGATCGAATCTCGGGCAAGTAACATACCGGTGACAAAGGGAATGACGTATGTTGTCATTGCGGTTTGACTGATAAAGATCTACGTAGAATATGTAGGAACCAATATGAGAATCCAGGTTTCGATGTTGGTTATTGACTGGAGATGTGTCTCGGCCATGTCTACATAGTTCTCAAACCCGTATGGTCCGCACGCTTAACGTTCAATGACGATTTGTATTATGAGTTATGTGTTTTGGTGACTAAAGATTGTTCGGAGTCCAGGATGAGATCACGGACATGACGAGGAGTCTCGAAATGGTCGAGAGGTAAAGATTGATATATTGGACGATAGTATTCGGACACCGGAACGATTCCGGATCATTTCGAGTATTTGTCGGAGTATCGGGAGGTTACCGGAACCCCCCGGGGAAAGTAATGGGCCACTATGGGCCTTAGGGGAGAGAGGAGGCAGCCCACAAGGGGTGGGCGCCCCCCATGGGAGTCCGAATTGGACTAGGGGAGGGGTGACGCCCCCCTTTCCTTCTCCTCCTCCCTCTCCTTCCCCCATTTCCCCATCCATGAGAAGGAATAAGAGGGGAGCCGAATCCTACTAGGACTGGGAATCCTAGTAGGACTCCCCCCTTATGGTGCGCTATAGCGACCCGATCCCAATGGATCGAAGTCTCTGTGCTTAAGTGTCGTCCCTGGATCAGTATGCTGACACACACAGTACTCGAGGATTTATAACAGAGTTCAATCACACACTTATTACATCTAGGTCCTCATAAAGAGTATTTATTACATAAATATAGCTGAAGGCCAGCTAAATAAAATAACTGCGGAAGCTTCGAAGATAAATGAGTCCATCCAACCCAACGGCAAAACTGAGTGCACGACAACGACCTATCGCACCTTAATCCTCGCCTGAAAATTTTGCAACATGAGACGTTGCAGCCATGTAGGTCAGCACATGGAATATGCTGGCAAGATCACACTATAGAGCAATAATGAACAACATCTATCACTACATGCATATTGGCTGGTGGAGGCTCTAAGTTTAATTTTGCATAAAGCTAATTTTTTCCTACAACAAAGGAATACATTTTAGTTACTACCAAGTTTATACCAAATTGAGAAGGTTCCTCCAACTCAATCCCAAATTACCAAGTATAAATATTAACCCAACAATTTCATTAAACAAAATGATGAAATCAACAAATAATTTACTTCTAGATACTCAAGATGTCCATAACCGGGGACATGGCTAATCATGATTAGTTTGTACACTCTGCAGAGGTTGTGCATTTTTTCCCACAAGACTCGACCACCTCCATGATCGGAAGATCGAGACACAGTCTTTCTGAAGCATTAACTCTTTACTCTGGGTAGACCGGTACACCTACTTTCCCCTACATCTGCTAGTCCACCACTGAAAGAGGTCACACAACTTACTCAACTATGCCAGAGCCCATAATGGCTTGTGGCTGCACACGGAAGTTTCTAGGCATGAATAATTATATGATCCCTTTGAGCCTAGGTGGCATTCCATAGGATGATCACACGGGTACTCCAGGATCTCCTAGGACAACACTGGATCCTCTAGGTGCCCGCAACCACTCCACCCAGATGTGTATTAAAGTTGCCACCTTAAGTTATCCTTAGTTATCAACTCTCACAACTTGCATGATTCTCACATACCAATCCCCATCTACGAGCATGGCTAAGCAATATGAGCATAACGTATATTCCTGAGGTGATCAAAGGTAATAGGTTCCTACCTTATGAACTACATAGCAATAACCACATGTTCCCAATCCTACTCATGCAATCTTTGAGGCTGTAACTAACGCATAATAAAACTAGGCATAAAAAAGTATGATCAAAGTGTGACTTGCCTTGCTGACGATCGGTAAAGTCTAGAGATTCATAGTACCAAGCTTCGCACTCCAGAAAATCTATCATAGATAAACAATAGCAAACGTAAGCACTCAAGCACGAAGATGCAAACAAAAGATCTCGGAAAACTTCGAAAACAAGCAAATAACTATTGCGAACAGAAAACAATTTCCAACAATACCTAAATTATGTGGATTAGGTCTTAACAGAAAGTTTAGGTCAAGAGCTTCAATTTGCAAAAAGAATCAACTAAATCTAAGTTACGAAACTCAAGTTATGATCAAAAGAAGTTCAAAATTAAATCTGTTTGAATTCAAATTTTAATCTTTCAAAAATATGTTTGAGTTGGTTTACTGGATAGAGGGGGTCATAGTCGGCGTGCTGCAGCCAAAGCTCAAGGGGGCCCCTCGGCGGCATCTTGACGAAGAAGAACTGTGGGAAGCGAATCCAAGTGTGCGGAGGCATCACCGCCCACATCACGAGTTCATGCAAGGAGTCCGCGGCATGGGCTCCTGGGGCGACGGCGTGTGTCACCATGGCGCGGCGACCACAGCCACGGCGTGGGCGGCGCCGCTTGCTGCATCTCCCTCTGGAGCCCTCGGCTTGGGCGTACAGAGGCAGCGGATACCCGAGAGGTGGCCGCTTGCACCAAGGCCTCGACACCTCTGGCCTCACGATTATGTCGCGGCGGTGGGCCAGCCTCTTCTTTGGCGGAAGTGGCCTAGGCTTGTCAAGGTTTTTTTCCCTTCTCTGTGGCCGAGAACCTTTGAATTAGCGCCATGGGAGACGTGGTGCAGCAGCAAAGCAAGGAAGAGGAAGAAGTAGGAGGAGCGAAGGAAGAGATGGGTGGCGGGGGCTCCGCTCCCCCTTCCCATTTATAGCCAAGAGGATGCCAACCGCCAGCCTCCACGATTAATGACCTTTTTTCTGCATGCAGTAGGGACTCGTCAAGTCAAGCAGTTGTCGAGGCGACATGGGGAAGCGGAGACGTCCACGTCTCATCAATCGCCACGCGTCAACCGAGGCCACAGGCTGTTGGGGCCCGCGGCGCTCCGCATTTGCCCCTTGGCTTCGCCTCGAAGCCATGTCTGAGCGCGCCTTGGGCCCAGCGGCTACTGTCGGCGTCCTGGGAACGGGGGTCCCCAGACTTGCCTGCCTGCGGCCCACTGCGTGGCTCCGCCAGCGGCCCCGTACGACCCATCTTCACTAGCAAACACTCAAGACCCTTGCGAGGGGCCGAGCCTCGCGAGGCGGACGACGCAAGACCTCCTCGGGGGCGACCTCACTAGACTTGCTCGCGAGGGGTGGAGAGATCAAGGCAAGAGGCACCTCGCGAGGTTCCTGTGACGCAAGCCATGACGACCGAGGCCAGGCGGGCACCAGGCGGGCGCCAGCGCACAGTGTCCTCGTTTCCTCTTTGGTGCTAAAGGGACAGGCGCAAGCGAGGAGTCCCGAGGCATCAGGCAAAGGTTTCCATATCGGTGCAACGAGACCAAGACCAGCAGGACGGCAGGACGGAGGTCACCGTGGAGCCCAGGACGGCGCCACCACCAGAGCCTTTGGCAGGCGAAGACCATCTTTTGTCAGGATAGCTTGTACTAGTTGTCCCCCTTCAAATTGGCCGTTGTGGGATCCCTTCCCGCCTAATATTTGGGAAGAGGACCCGAGCCTCTATATATAGGACTAGCCACCACCGTAGGGAGGCATCTCATCTTGGACCGGATCCATTCCACCAAGGCCACCACACTCACCAAGCACAAGAGCACCTCTCCTCGGGAGGTTGTTCTTTCCTTGTAACTGTTCATCCTCAGCCCAAGAGGCAATCCACCACACCACACTGGAGTAGGGTATTACACCACATCGGTGGTCCGAACCAGTGTAAATCTGGTGTCCCTTTGTTATGCGAGTTCGACGCGCTGAACCTTGAGATTGTGGTGAGGGCGTGAGCTAGAGGGAGGAGAGATCTTCATGCGCACTCCAGTGTTCGAACCTCAAGGGTTTTGCCAGAACCCAAAATCCGACATTTGGGGCGCCAGGTAGGGGTGCGCTGAAGCTTTCCTTCCGTTGATCCGTGTTTCGCCGCTCCACCGCATCCATGTCAGACGCGCGTCGAGCCCGCGCCGAGCGCCGGGCTGCCCTTGCCGCCCGTGTCACTCAGACAGCCCCTGTCAGCGGGCCTTCCCGTCATTCTCCGTCTCTTGTTGCCAACGCCGCTACCGGCCCGGCAGCAAATGAGCAGCAACCATCATCACTGCACCCCTTCGTGCGGCGGGACGGCCACAACGCCACCCTGTTGTTGACTCCGACCGGCTCATCGTCTCACGCTCGTCGCGCACCCACGGACGGGCAGGCTGCTGTAACGCCCACAATGCGGCTATATCTCCCACGTGTTGGGGCACGACTTAGAGGCATAGTCGCATGGTAGGTTTGTCGCACGAGGGGTAATCTTCACACAATCCCATGTACTAAGTAAGAAAGGGATAAAGAGTTGGCTTACAATCGCCACTTCACACAAATACAAGTTAAACATACATCATCCAGAATACAATCAAGGTCCGACTATGGAACCAAAATAAAAGAAGAAAACCCCAAATGCTAGATCCCCGATCGTCCCAACTGGGCTCCACTACTGATCAACAGGAAACGAAACAAAACAACGATCAAGATCTTCATCGAGCTCCCACTTGAGCTAGGTTTCATCATCTACACTGGTATCGTCGACACCTGCAACTGTTTGGAAGTATCTGTGAGCCACGTGGAGTCAGCAATCTCACACCCGCGAGATCAAGACTATTTGAGCTTATGGGTAGGAAAGGGGTAATGAGGTGGAGCTGTAGCAAGCACTAAGCATATATGGTGGCTAACTTACGCAAAAGAGAGCAAGAAGAGAAGCAACGCAACGGTCGTGAACTAGAAGTGATCAAGAAGTGATCCTAAAACTACTTACATTCAAGCATAACACAAGAACCATGTTCACTTCCTGGACTCCGCCGAGAAGAGACCTTCACGGCTACACACGCGGTTGATGCATTTTAATTAGGTTAAGTGTCAAGTTCTCTACAACCAGACATTAACAAATTCCCATATGCCACATAACCACGGGCACGGCTTTCGAAAGTTTATACCCTGTAGGGGTGTCCCAACTTAGCCCATCACAAGCTCTCACGGTCAACGAAGGATATTCCTTCTCCCAGGAAGACCCGATCAGACTCGGAATCCCGGTTACAAGACATTTCGACAATGGTAAAACAAGACCAGCAAAGCCGCCTGAATATGCCGACAAATCCCGATAGGAGCTGCACATATCTCGTTCTCAGGGCACACCGGATGAGCCAGACGTCGCGTTGGCATAGACCCTGGTTGCCCAGGGGGCGCCGGACATCGCTCAGGTTGGACCAACACTTAGAAAAGCACTAGCCCGGGGGGGTTAAAATAAAGATGACCCTCGGGCTCTGGAAACCCAAGGGAAAAAGGCTAGGTGAGGCAAATGTAAAACCAAGGTTGGGCCTTGCTGGAGGATTTTTATTCAAAGCGAACTGTCAAGGGGTCCCCATAACACCCAACCGTGTAAGGAATGCAAAACCAAGGAACATAACATCGTTATGACGGAAACTAGGGCGGCAAGAGTGGAACAAAACACCAGGCATAAGGCCGAGCCTTCCACCCTTTACCAAGTATATAGATGCATTAGAGTAAATAAGATATATTGTGATATCCCAACAAATCCATGTTCCAACATGGAACAATCTTCATCTTCACCTGCAACTAGCAACGCTATAAGAGGCGCTGAGCAAAAGCGGTAACATAGCCAAACAACAGTTTTCTAGGAAAGGTGGGTTAGAGGCTTGACATGGCAATATGGGAGGCATGATAAAGCAAGTGGTAGGTATCGCGGCATAGCAATAGAGCGAACAACTAGCAAGCAAAGATAGAAGTGATTTCGAGGGTATGGTTATCTTGCCTGAGATCCCACAAGGAAGAAGAACGAGTCCATGAAGAAGACAAACGGACGGAGTCGAATGGGTCCTCACGACTTCGGAATGAAACCGAAGCTAACGAGAGAAGCAACCTGGAAACAAGCAAGCAACATATTAACAACCAACACATGAACATGGCATGATGCACAACCAAGTATGATGTGTGTCCGGTTTAATGAGGCATGGCATGGCAAAGTGCAACAAACAAAACTACACATTAATTGGAGCTCAATATGCACCGGGATGCATATTCACAAAACACCACATTCCATTATTTAGTTCACTCCCGATTAGGTACTCAACAATATTAAATGTTGGTTGACATGGCAAGAGGTGAAGCATAACAAAACTATACTATCTAAACAATTTAAATGGGGCCGGATATAACAAACAACAAATCCGGTAAATCCCCATGTGCATTAGCAATTTAATGCAACAACAACTTTAAACATTTTAAATGTTATTATCATGATGCGGATGACATGTGCAAGTTTTAAGCAGTATTTATGAAAATGTTGACAAGAGCATGTTATGAAGCATTTGTCATCGTGGTGGAAACAAAAGGGGTGCCACGGCAACGATAACGAAAACGGTGCCACGACAACATTCCGGTTCCGGTAACTTGATTGAGATACCGATGCAAAAGAAGATGTGACGGGAGCGTGTCATGCGATGAATGGTGGGGTGCTCCCAGATACCGGGTTCCCACATGTCGACGCAAGGCAACGAGGAACTCGCAAAGAACAACTCGGACACGGTGCAACCACGACCATCTCATACATCACATGCATTCGTTCACGGGCGGTCGTCTCGGGGTTATACCTTCAAAGCGTGCGTTTTCGTACGGTTCAGGTTCGATGTTAGCGGAAGTAGTGGTTCCTGGTTCGAAGGGGAACTTGACGAATCCGAGTCCTTCGGGGTTCGACGGTAGTGGTTCACGTTCTTAGACGCACAAGTCTCCATAGATGTTCAGGGTCACGCGAGGAACTTGACGTCCATGGAGTCTTCGTGGTTTGACGGTACTTGACGTCCAAGTGGTCTCTGGGGTACTTGGCATTTGTGCTACCCGGGTGTTCGGTGCCTGAAGTTGTACATGGTCCATGAGTCGTCGATCGTTCGGGGTCCGACTTGCGGGTCTTGCCGACATGAAGGGGTACTTGGCGTTTTCGTAGAGGTACTCTCGATCTTTGTGACGGTAGTCGTTCCCGTTCATTCAGAGAGGTGCTTGATGACTCCGAGCCCTTCGCGGTCAACGGTAGTTGAACTTGACGCTTGCGGTGCACATGTCTTCGTTGATGGTAGTGGTACACTAGTCGGAGAGGGACTTGGCGAAAAACCCCGAAGGCGCTGCTTGTTGGACTTGCGACAAAGGTCAATAGAGAGGTCGAGAACTTTCTCTGGCATGAGGAAGCAATGGTGATGCAGGAAGGAGGACTCGGGCAGGACCTCATCAGGCAACACGGGTGGTGGGAGAAAAGGCGCGAGGCACTGCTGGAGATGGCGATTTGGCATGGGAGCTCCACAGCGAGGTGGAACACTGCCGCTTGGGACGAGCAGAGGAGGCGGCGAGCGTCGTGCTTGTTTCTGAGCAGAGGACGACGGCGAGGGGTAGCGGGGACGCGAGGACGGAGCGGAGTCTAGACGCCGGCGAAGGATCCAGGTGGGCACAGCGGCAATGGCCCTGGACAGCGTCTGCTACAGAAGGAGTCCCGCGAGGTTAGGACGGAGCGACAGCGGGGTCGGGAGGAACGCAGGGCCACAGGCGAGCTCGCTTGGGGAGCTCGTCGGGCGCATCTGGTCGATGTCGAAGCCAACAGAGGCACAGCAAGAGGAGCTCGGCCCCTGGCACATGCGAGGACGGGAAGGAGCGGGGCGGCTCCTCGATAGCCGGCGACGGTAGCGGGGCTGGAGGACGAGGAGGATCGCTGCTCGGAGATGGGCGCGTCCTTGGGCGGCGTCCTGCTGGTGGTCGATGGTGCGGCACCATGGCCGAGGCCGAGGTCAGGGCCGAGGGAATCGGGCGTCGCCCTTGGAGGCGCTTGGTCGATTGGGCACGGGAGTGAGAGGTGGGGGGTATCGAGCAGGGAGAGAGATGGCGGCGCGCGTGGGAACGAAGGAGGGAGAGATCAAAGGAGAGGGTGGTTTCGGTCGGGCCTAGTGGCTGCTAGGGTTAGAGCCGGTGCGGGCTGGGCCTTAGGCGCAGATGGCCCAGTGAAGGTTGGACCAAAATGGGCCGGTGCAGGAGGTTGGAGGCCTAGCTGGGGCTGGCTCCTCTCTCCTCTCTTTTCTAAAAAAATTGGAAATCCTAGGTTCAGAGAAGGAAAAAGGCCAGCAAAATTGGAAAGGAAAAGGAGGGATATAAACATACCCCTTGTGCTCTTGGATTTATCTAGTAATTGAAAAAAATCCTTGGCAATTTTTAGAGGCTGCAATTTTTATGCAAGTTTGAAAATAACTCAAATCCGCTTAAATCCTTAGCCTAACCAAAACACTTCCAAAAGACCTGAAAATTGGAGGAGGTGGTCCTGGCACGGTCTAGTATTAATAGGGAAAAGCTGAACATTTTAAAGAAAGAGGAGAATGTCCCTTGCAATAAATGGGTGAAAAATTGAAAGAAGGAAGAAGTGAAATGGTTTGCACTTGGAGAAGGGCCTTGGAGGAAAGATCATGGGTGCAAAAATAGTTTAGAAACGAGAGGGATTTATAATGCAAGTTTGTTGCGGTTGATTCCAAACTAATGGAATATTTTATATATAGCTCCCTAAAATATTGGGAGGATATATGTTATAAAGAGAAATCACCATTGTGAATGTCCCTCGATTTAAATAGATCAAAAGATCTATGCAATTTACTAGTTGAGTTGAGATGCAAAGATTAATGACATTATGACATGATGCAATGCACATGATGCAATGAAGAATGCAACAAGCAAAAAACAAAACACACAACGAAACTCAAAAAACATGGAAGGCATCTGGAACTCCGGTCTTGGGGCGTCACAGCTGCGCTGCTCATGGCACACGAGCTCCTGTAGACCGCATCACCGAGCTCGTCAGGGCCACTGGGGGCTCCCCTGCACCATCCCTCTCGCTGCCTCGCCCACCTCCAGCCACGGGCGATGTAGCTCACGGAGCGCCTCCGCCGCCTCCGCATCAAGATGGCACCCTTGCGACGAGATGCGCAGCTCACGGTGTCCTCGCCCCAAGGCGCACGGTCCCGCGGCGTGATCCGCCATGCCGTGTGCCCGCGCACAAATAAGGAAGCTGCCAACAGGTTCCCCGGCCGCAAGAAAATGCTCCAGCACTCCCTGCGCCACCACGACAAGACCGCGTGCTACCTGTGGCGGTGCTGTGCGGACATCAAGGGCAGACTCCGCCCCTGCTAAGGGCCCTGGTGGCCACTGCAGGCTGCCACGCCTTTGCTCCCAAGCTGCGCACCATCGTTTGGCCAGGCAAGTTCAAGCCGGATCGCGCTACGACGGCACCCCCGACCCCGCGGAGTTCCTGCAGCTCTACGAGCTGAGCATCAAGACGGCCAACGGCGTTGAAAAAGTCATGGCGAAAGCATCCTTGGTTAGCCATATACTCCGCTCCTGGTGAGCTCACTAACATAGGTGACCTAAGAGCTACGGTTGGCAACTTAAACTTGTCCACAAATCCCCTTGATATGTATGAATGTGATGCACCAGTGTCAAAAAGAACAAGGTTTGTAAATGACTTAATCAAAAACTTACCAATAATTGCGTCAGGCTGCTCGTCAACTTCCTCCACGTTGACGTGATTCACCTGCCCTGTGGTGAAGGGATTGGGATTCTTTCATGATCTTCCATTGCCATTACCATTCTTTGTCTCAGGACACTCGGTGGCATAGTGTCCGGTCTTCCCGCACTTGAAACAAGTAATGTGACTCAGATCCTTCTTGGCGGGTTTGCTGGGTTGGAACGACTCTGACTTTTGTTTCCTCCACTCCCATTACCATTCTTAGGGCCACTGTGGTTGTGTGAATTTCCTCCATTGTGAGAATGGCCTCCATGGTTATGTCCTCCATGGGTATGATGAGTGTGTCCTCCCGAGTACGGGGAATAGCTGGGCTTCTGCTAAGCTCGAGAGTCGTATTTCCCTTGTCCATACTTCTGTTTGCGGTTCTCTATCTGCTGCTGCTTGCCTTCGATCATGAGGGGCCTGTCTACCATCTCCTGGTAGTTGGTGAAGGTTGCCACCATCAACTGCATACTCATCTCATCATTGAGTCCCTCAAGAAATTTCTCCTGCTTCGCGGCATCTGTGGCCACATCATCTGGGGCATAGCGTGCTAACTTGCTGAACTCCTCCACGTATTGCCCCACGGTACGATTTTCCTGGCGTAAGCTGTGAAACTCCCGCTTCTTCAAACTCATGGCTCCAGCTGAGACATGTGTGGTGCGGAAGACCTGCTGAAATTGATCCCATGTCACATTGGCCACGGGGAAGGTGGTGGTGTAGTTCTCCCACCATGAGGCTGTGGGTCCATCAAGCTAATGTGCAGCACAGCGCACCTTCTCTGCATCTGTGCATCCAACGGTGGTCAGCTCCCTTCCGATCTTGTGGAGCCAGTCATCAGCAACAATCAGCTCGGTGCTGCTGGAGAACACCGGTGGATTCAACCTTAGGAAACGGGCTAGGTTGTCAACTGGGGGGTGGTGGTGGTGGGTTGTTGTTGCCTTGGTTCTGGATGAGCATCTGCATCAAGGCATTCTGCTTTTGGATCAACTGGGTGAGCTCTGGCAGGAAAGTGAATCTGGGGTCACGTCTTGGAGACATCTGATAGGTTAGAGGGGTGAGAAAACAGAATAGAATAAGGTCTAATGAGAAATTTCACTACCCATATGCATATGAGACAAACACATTCAATTCACACCACTCAATTTCAAACAAGATTCATACAATCGATCTAAGCTACTATTACAAAATCTCGCGAACGATTTCTAACTACTTGGAAGATCTCTAATATAAATATGATGGTCGACTAGAAGTTTTGATCGGTGGAAGATTCCATAATATCAGCTCCAGCTTCGTCTTCATAATCATCACTGTCCTCATCATCACTGTCCTTACCATCACTGTCGGTGTCTGTGTCTGTGTCATCTAGTATGATGTAATCTTCCGAATGAATGTCCACTTCAGGTTCTGGTTTCACCATGGGCATTCCTAGCTTCTTCCTCAGGTCTTCATTATGCTCCAGTAGCACTGCGATTTCCTCTTCGTATCCAACGCGAGTTGTCTTGAGTTCATCCTCTAGCTCCTGAAGGAAATATGCCCTAGAGGCAATAATAAAGTTATTATTTATTTCCTTATTTCATGATAAATGTTTATTATTCATGCTAGAATTGTATTAACCAGAAACATAATACATGTGTGAATACATAGACAAACATAGTGTCACTAGTATGCCTCTACTTGACTAGCTCGTTAATCAAAGATGGTTAAGTTTCCTAACCATAGACATGAGTTGTCATTTGATTAACGGGATCACATCATTAGGAGAATGATGTGATTGACTTGACCCATTCCGTTAGCTTAGCACTTGATCGTTTAGTATGTTGCTATTGCTTTCTTCATGACTTATACATGTTCCTATGACTATGAGATTATGCAACTCCCGTTTACTGGAGGAACACTTTGTGTGCTACCAAACATCACAACATAACTGGGTGATTATAAAGGTGCTCTGCGGGTGTCTCCGAAGGTACTTGTTGAGTTGGCGTATTTCGAGATTAGGATTTGTCACTCCGATCGTCGGAGAGGTATCTCTGGGCCCACTCAGTAATACACATCACTATAAGCCTTGCAAGCATTGTAACTAATGAGTTAGTTGCAGGATGATGTATTACGGAACGAGTAAAGAGACTTGCCGGTAACGAGATTGAACTAGGTATTGAGATACCGACGATCAAATCTCGGGCAAGTAACATACCGATGACAAAGGGAACAACGTATGTTGTTATGCGGTTTGACCGATAAAGATCTTTGTAGAATATGTAGGATCCAATATGAGCATTCAGGTTCTGCTATTGGTTATTGACCGGAGACGTGTCTCGGTCATGTCTACATAGTTCTCGAACCTGTAGGGTCCGCACGCTTAATGTTTGGTGACGATTTGTATTATGAGTTTATGTGTTTTGATGTACCGAAGGTAGTTTGGAGTCCTGAATGAGATCGGGGACATGACGAGGAGTCTTGAAATGGCCGAGACATAAAGATCGATATATTGGACGACTATATTCGGACATCGGAAAGGTTCCGAGTGATTCGAGTACTTTCCGGAGTATCGGAGTGTTACGGGAATTCGCTGGGGAGTATATGGGCCTTATTGGGCTTTAGGGGAAAGAGAGAGGAGAGGCTGCGCCCCCCCCCCACCCCAATGCTTAGTCCGAATTGGACTAGGGGGAGGGGCGGCGCCCTCTCCTTCCTTCTCTTCTCTTTTCCCTTTCCTTCTCTCCTACTCCTACTACTTGGAAGGGCTCCTAGTTCTACTAGGAAAGGTGGAATCCTACTCCCGGTGGGAGTAGGACTCCCCTAGGGCGCGCCATAGAGAGGGCCGGCCCTCCCCTCCTCCATTCCTTTATATACGGGGAGGGGGCACCCCTTGGAGACACAACAATTGATCATTGATCTTTTAGCCGTGTGTGGTGCCCCCTCCACCATAATTCACCTCGGCCATATCATAGCGGTGCTTAGGCGAAGCCCTGCGTCAGTAGCATCATCATCACCGTCATCGCGCCGTCGTGCTGACGGAACTCTCCCTCAAAGCTCTGCTAGATCGGAGTTCGTGGGACGTCATCGAGCTGAACGTGTGCTGAACTCAGAGGTGCCGTGCGTTCGGTACTTGGATCGGTCAGATCGTGAAGACGTACGACTACATCAACCGCGTTGTGCTAATGCTTCCGCTTTTGGTCTACAGGGGTACGTGGACACACTCTCCCCTCTCGTTGCTATGCATCACCATGATCCTGCGTGTGCGTAGGATTTTTTTGAAATTACTACGTTCCCCAACAGTGGCATCCGAGCCAGGTTTATGCGTAGATGTTATATGGACGAGTAGAACACAAGTGAGTTGTGGGCGATACAAGTCATACTGCTTACCAGCATGTCATACTTTGGTTCGGCGGTATTTTTGAATGAAGGCCCGGACCGACTTTACGCGTACGCTTACGCGAGACTGGTTCTACCGACGTGCTTTGCACATAGGTGGCTGGCGGGTGTCAGTTTCTCCAACTTAGTTGAACCGAGTGTGGCTACGCCCGGTCCTTGTGAAGGTTAAAACAGTACTAACTTGACGAACTATCATTGTGGTTTTGATGCGTAGGTAAGAACGGTTCTTGCACAGCCTGTAGCAGCCACGTAAAACTTGCAACAACAAAGTAGAGGATGTCTAACTTGTTTTTGCAGGGCATGTTGTGATGTGATATGGTCAAGATGTGATGAAATATAAATTGTTGTATGAGATGATCATGTTTTGTTAAAGTTATCGGCTACTGGCAGGAGCCTTATGTTTGTCTCTTTATTTGCATAAGATGCAAGTGCTATGTAATTGCTTTACTTTATCGCTATGCAATAGCAGTAGTTGCAAAAGCAATAGCTGGTGAGACGACCATGTGACGGCACATTGATAAAAGATCAAGATGATGGAGATCATAGTGTCATGCCGGTAACAATGGAGATCATGACAGTACTTTGGAGATGGAGATCAAAAGCACGAGATGATGATGGCCATATCATGTCACATATTATGATTGCATGTGATGTTTATCTTTATACATCTTATTTTGCTTAGTTCGGCGGTAGCTTTATAAGATGATCCCTTACTAAATTTCAAGGTAAAAGTGTTCTCCCTGAGTATGCACCATTGCCAAAGTTCGTCGTGCCGAGACACCATGTGATGATCGGGTGTCATAAGCTCAATGTTCATCTACAACGGGTGTAAGACAGTTTTGCACACGCAGAAATACTCGGGTTAAACTTGACGAGCCTAGCATATGCAGATATGGCCTCGAACACTGAGACCGAAAGGTCGAGCGTGAATCATATAGTAGATATGATCAACATAGTGATGTTCACCATTGAAAACTACTCCATCTCACGTGATGATCGGACATGGTTTAGTTGATTTGGATCACGTGATCACTTAGATGATTAGAGGGATGTCTATCTAAGTGGGAGTTCTTAAGTAATATGATTAATTGAACTTTAATTTATCATGAACTTAGTCCTCATAGTATTAGCATATCTATGTTGTAGATCAATAGCTCGCGTTTAGCTCCCATGTTTTATTTTTGATATGTTCCTAGAGAAAAATAAGTTGAAAGATGTTAGTAGCAAAGATGCAGACTAGCTCCGTGATCTGAGGATTATCCTCATTGCTGCACAGAAGTATTATGTCCTTGATGCACCGCTAGGTGACAGAACTATTGCAGGAGCAGATGCAGACGTTTTGAACGTTTTGACAAAAGCTCGGTATGATAACTACTTGATAGTTTAGTGCACCATGCTTTACGGCTTAGAACCGGGACTTCAAAAAAAAAATTGAACGCCACGGAGCATATAAGATGTTCCAAGAGTTGAAATTGGTATTTCATACTCATGCCCGTGTCGAGAGGTATGAGACCTCTGACATTACTTTGCCTACAAGATGGAGGAGAATAGCTCAACTAGTAAGCATGTGCTCAGATTGTCTGAGTACTACAATCACTTGAATCAAGTGGGAGTTAATCTTCTAGATAAGATACTGATTGACAGAGTTCTCTAGTCACTATCACCAAGTTCCTAGAACTTCGTGATGAACTATAATATGCAAGGGATAATGGAAACTATTCCCAAGCTCTTCATGATGCTGAAATCGACGAAGGTAGAAATCAAGAAAAGCATCAAGTGTGGATGGTGAACAAGACCACTAGTTTCAATAAAAGGGCAAAGGGAAGAAGGGGAACTTCAAGAAGAATGGCAAGCAAGTTGCTGCTCAAGTGAAGAAGCCCAAGTCTGGACCTAAGCCTGAGACTAAGTGTTTTTACTGCAAAGGGACTAGTCACGGAAGCGGAACTGCCCCAAGTATTTGGCGGATAAGAAGGATGGAAAAGTGAACAAAGGTATATTGGATATACATTGTATTGATGTGTACTTTACTAGTGTTTATAGCAACCCCTCGGTATTTGATACTAGTTCAGTTGCTAAGAGTAGTAACTTGAAACGGGAGTTGAAGAATGAACAGAGACTAGTTAAGGGTGAAGTAACGATGTGTGTTGGAAGTAGTTCCAAGAATGATATGATCATCATCGCACACTCCCTATACTTTCGGGATTAGTGTTGAACCTAAATAAGTGTTATTTGGTGTTTGCGTTGAGCATGAATATGATTTGATCATGTTTATTGCAATACGGTTATTCATTTAAGTTAGATAATAATTGTTATTATGTTTACATGAATAAAATCTTCTATGGTTATACACCCAATGAAAATGGTTTGTTGAATCTCGATTGTAGTGATACACATATTCATAATATTGAAGCCAAAAGATGCAAAGTTAATAATGATAGTGCAACTTATTTGTGGCACTGCCATTTAGGTCATATTGGTGTAAAGCGCATGAAGAAAATCCATGTTGATTGGCTTTTGGAATCACTTGACATGAATCAGTTGATACTTGTGAACCATGCCTCATGGGTAAAGATGACTAAGACTCCGTTCTCCAGAACAATAGAGCGAGCAACTAACTTATTGGATATAATACATACTGATGTATGAGGTCCGATGAGTGTTGAGGCTCGTGGCGAGTATCATTATTTTCTGACCTTCACAGATGATTTGAGCGGATATGGGTATATCTACTTGAAGAAACATAAGTCTGAAACATTTGAAAAGTTCAAAGAATTTCAGAGTGAAGTGGAAAATCATCGTAACAAGAAAATAAAGTTTCTACGATCTGATCGTTTGAGTTACGAGTTTGGTCTTCAATTAAAACAATGTGGAATAGTTTCACAAACTCATGCCACCTGGAACACCACGGCGTAATGGTGTGTCCGAACGTCATAACCGTACTTTATTTGATATAGTGCAATCTATGATGTCTCTTACCGATTTACCACTATCATTTTGGGGCTATGCATTAGAGACAGTTGCATTCACATTAAAAAGGGCACCATCTAAATCCGTTGAGACGACACCGTATGAACTGTGCTTTAGCAAGAAACCTAAGCCGTCGTTTCTTAAAGTTTGGGGTTGCGATGCTTATGTGAAAAAGTTTCATCTTGATAAGCTCAAATCCAAGTCGGAGAAGTGCGTCTTCATAGGATACCCAAAAGTAGTTGTTGGGTACACCTTCTATCACAGATCCGAAGGCAAGATATTTGTTGTTGAGAATGGATCCTTTCTAGAGAAGGAGTTTCTCTCAAAAGAAGTGAGTGAGAGGAAAGTAGAACTTGATGAGGTAACTGTACCTGCTCCCTTATTGGAAAGTAGTTCATAAAAATCTGTTTCTGTGACTCCTACACCAATCAGTGAGGAAGCTAATGATGATGATCATGTAACTTCAGATCAAGTTACTACCGAACCCCGTAGGTCAACCAGAGTGAGATCCGCACCAGAGTGGTACGGTAATCCTGTTCTGGAGGTCATGTTAATTGACCATGACGAACCTATGAACTATGAGGAAGCGATGATGAGCCCAGATTCCGCGAAATGGCTTGAGGCCATGAAATCTGAGATGGGATCCATGTATGAGGACAAAGTGTAGACTTTGGTTGACTTGCCCGATGATCGGCAAACCATAGAAAATAAATGGATCTTCAAGAGGAAGACGGACGCTGATAGTAGTGTTACTATCTACAAAGCTAGACTTTTTGAAAAAGGTTTTGACAAAGTTCAAGGTGTTGACTACGATGAGATTTTCTCACTCATAGCGATGCTTAAGTCTGTCCGAATCATGTTAGGAAATTGCCACATTTTATGAAATCTGGCAAATGGATGTCAAAACTACATTCCTTAATGGATTTCTTAAAGAAGAGTTGTATATGATGCAACCAGAAGGTTTTATCGATCCTAAGGTGCTAACAAAATGTGCAAGCTCCAGCGATCCATCTATGGCAAGCATCTCAGAGTTGGAATATAAGCTTTGATGAGTTGATCAGAGCATATAGTTTTATACAGACTTGTGGTGAATCCTGTATTTACAAGAAAGTGAGTGGGAGCACTACAGCATTTCTGATAAATATATGTGAATGACATATTGTTGATCGGAAATAATGTAGAATTTTATGGAAAGCATAAAGGAGTATTTGAAAGGAGTTTTCAAATAAAGACCTTGGTGAAGCTACTTACATATTGAGCATCAATATCTATAGAGATAGATCAAGACGCTTGATAAGTTTTTTCAATGAGTACATACCTTGACAAGATTTTGAAGTAGTTCAAAATGGAATAGTCAAAGAAAGAGTTCTTACCTGTGTTACAAGGTGTGAAATTGAAAAAGACTCAAAGCCCGACCACGATAGAAGATAGAAAGAGAATGAAAGTCATTCCCTATGCCTCAGCCATAGTTTCTATAAACTATGCCATGCTATGTACCAGATCTATTGTATACCCTACACTGAGTTTAGCAAGGGAGTACAATAGTGATCTAGGAGTAGATCACTGGACAACGGTCAAAATTATCCTTAGTGGAATAAGGATATGTTTCTCGATTATGGAGGTGACAAAAGGTTCGTCATAAAGGGTTACATCGATGCAAATTTTGACACTGATCCAAATGACTCTAAGTCTCAATCTGGATACATTTTGAAAGTGGGAGCAATTAGCTAGAGTAGCTCCGTGCAAAGCATTGTTGATATAGAAATTTGCAAAATACATACGGATCTGAATGTGGCAGACCCGTAGAGTAAACTTCTCTCACAAGCAAAACATGATCACACCTTAGTAATCTTTGGGTGTTAATCACATAGCGATGTGAACTAGATTATTGGCTCTAGTAAACCCTTTGGGTGTTGGTCACATGATGATGTGAACTATGGGTGTTAATCACATGGTGATGTGAACTATTGGTGTTAAATCACATGGCGATGTGAACTAGATTATTGACTATAGTGCAAGTGGGAGACTGAAGGAAATATGCCCTAGAGGCAATAATAAAGTTATTATTTATTTCCTTATTTCATGATAAATGTTTATTATTCATGCTAGAGTTGTATTAACCGGAAACATAATACATGTGTGAATACATAGACAAACATAGTGCCACTAGTATGCCTCTACTTGACTAGCTCGTTAATCAAAGATGGTTAAGTTTCCTAACCATAGACAAGAGTTGTCATTTGATTAATGGGTTCACATCATTAGGAGAATGATGTGATTGACTTGACCCATTCTATTAGCTTAGCACTTGATCGTTTAGTATGTTGCTATTGCTTTCTTCATGACTTATACATGTTCCTATGACTATGAGATTATGCAACTCCCGTTTACCGTAGGAACACTTTGTGTGCTACCAAACGTCACAACGTAACTGGGTGATTATAAAGGTGCTCTACAGGTGTCTCCAAAGGTACTTGTTGAGTTGGCGTACTTCGAGATTAGGATTTGTCACTCCAATCGTCGGAGAGGTATCTCTGGGCCCACTCGGTAATACACATCACTATAAGCCTTGCAAGCATTGTAACTAATGAGTTAGTTGCGGGATGATGTATTACCGAACGAGTAAAGAGACTTGACGGTAACAAGATTGAACTAGGTATTGAGATACCGACGATCGAATCTCGGGCAAGTAACATACCGATGACAAAGGGAACAACGTATGTTATTATGCGGTTTGACCGATAAAGATCTTCGTAGAATATGTAGGAGCCAATATGTAGCGCCCCGAGACCGATGTGCCAGGTGCCTTCCAGTTATTCGTTGTTGTTGCCTTGTCATTGCTTGTGTGTCATGCATTGCATATCATGTCATCATGTGCATTTCATTTGCATACATGTTCGTCTCATGCATCCGAGCATTTTCCCCGTTGTCTGTTTTGCAATCAGACGTTTCTATGTCACCCGGTGTCCCTTTCTACCTCTTTTTCGTGTGCTGGTGTTAAACATTTTTGGATTGGACCGAGACTTGTCATGCGTTCTTGGTTTACTACCGGTAGACCGCCTGTCAAGTTTCATGCCATTTGGACTTCGTTTGATACTCCAACAGTTAACCGAGGGACCGAAAAGGCCTCGTGTGTGTTGCAGCCCAACACCTCTCCAAAGTGGCCCAAAACCCACTTAAACCTGTTCCATCATCTAGAGCTTTCGATCACGATCGCGTGGCCACAAACCGCACCTCATTTGGAGCTTCCTAGCTCCCTCTACCTCTATAATTAGACCCCTTCATTTTCGTTTTTGGATCTTTTCCCCGAAACCCTAAAACTCCTCCCTCAGCGCCGCCGGACATGTCCGTCTCGCCGGCGAACGCGTCCACCCCGCCGCCATGTCGCCCCGACCAACCGGGAGGCGACACATCATCACCACCGTCCGTCGCGCCCAATCCCGCAGCGCCAAGTGTCGCCGCCACCTTCCACCACCGCGCAGCCCGCGGGGCCCAGATCCGGCCCGCATGGGCCCGGTCACCGTCGCTGCCGCCCGCAGGTGTGCGCCCGTCCCCGCTGCCTCGCCTCTCACCGTGGACACCGCATGCCGCCGCCTCGACCCTCGTCGCCGGCCTCCTCCCTCTCGCCGGACCGCCTCCAACTCCTTGCCGCCGAACCTCCCCGGCTCGCCGTTCTTCGCCGCCGACCACCTCCGAGACCGGATTCAGAGGAGTCAAGCCCGGATCTGCACTTTGCGCCCTCCGCCACACCCATTCCTGGCCTCCCTTGTCCTCCCATGCCTCGCCGTCGCCTCGCTCCGTCGCCGGAGTTCTGCTATGCCGCCGCCGCCATGGTTGTGCTCGGGGTCGAGCAGGAGGAGCCCTACCTCACCCCGTTGACCTACCGCATGGGCCGGCCCAGCGCAGCGCGCCAGAGCCGGTCCAGCTCCAGATCCGGTCTGTTGACTTTTTCGCGGGGTAAAAATCTCACCAAGTCCCCAGATCCCAGTTATTTTATGCATTTTGCATCGCATCATAACTCTCTCATCGTAGCTCCGATTTGTGCGTATAGCATATCAAAATGTTCGCCTCGACGAGTACATCATTTCATCTCATTGCATCATTTTCATTTGAGCTCATCTTTTTTCCCGAAATGTTGTTGGAAGAGGGCTATGTGATGATTATGTCAAATCTGTTTCAGCAAATAGCCTTTTGTCATTTTTGCCATGATTAATGTGTGCATGCTATGATCCTGAGCTCTATATGTGTTTTGTAATATGCCATGCCATCTTTACAGGGGTGTATGCCATGTATTTTTGTGATCTTTTTGGTGACTAGCACAAGCATGCAAAGTAGCTTACTCAATGATGCTGATTTCAGGAACTTAGAATTTCACTAACTCCTTGCCCTGTCATTATTTTTATGCCATATGTTCATGTTGTTTCCTAGTGATCCGTGCCTCTTTTGAGTATGATCAGTAAGGATGTTTTGTTAATATTGTGTTGCTCTATCAATCCATGTCTTTGTTTGCATTTATGGAGCACCCTAGCTTGAGTCAATCAAGCTCTACTTTTGCTATAAAGTGTTCCTGGCAGATTGTTAACATGTTTAGCAATTTTGCCGAGCTTGTTGTTGTTGTTCCGTGCATGCTATGTTGTTGTTCTTGCCATGTCTAGCTTCTATGCCATGTCTTCTTCATGGATGTATGCTTAGTTTGTCATGCCATGCTCTGTAGTGAGTGCATCGAGCTCGTAAACATGCCTACTCGTTATCTGTTTGCATGCTCCAGTTTTTCACTAAGTCTGAATCTGTTTATGTTTTTGCTATGTTCACATGCTTGCAATTGTATTTTCTGATCCCTTTTGGCTCATGGTCACTAAGGGACTTTTGTTATATGCTTAGAGTAGCTTCATGCCATGCCTTGCTTTTCCATGATATGTTCCTGTAGCATGTAGTTTTCATGCTCTAAAGATTGCTTCCTGTTGATAAATTCCAGACTTGCTGTTAATTTCACTAAGTCTGAAACATGTTATCATTTGCACTTTTGTCATGCTTGTTTGTACCTGTTATTGAGTGAATTAGTCGTAGCTCAGTGTTCATTTTTTGTCAAGCATCATGAGTGGATCCCTGCCATGTATTTTGTTGCCATGTTTGAGTGTTGTAGCATATTTATCTTGATGCATTTAGATGGCTACTTGTTGTTTATCGCAGACCGGTGCCATATTTGTTTTGCTTGCCATCTCCAAACTGTGCATCTGATTCCGGTGTTCTTTATATTGATTTCAACCGAAATCACCTCCCATTTCCAGTGGCACTCTTGGATTTCCATGTTGAGGCCAGGTTCATTATTCCTTTCCAAATCATGCATATGCACCACATACCGCATCCCGCATATCATACCATGTTCATGTGTTGGTTGTTTACTATGTTGTGTGCTTCTTTCCGGTGTTGCTTCTTCGGGTTGGTTCCAGTTACGTCGCGTTTGTGAGGACCCGTTCGTCTATGTCCGCTTGTCTTCTTCATGGACTCGTTCTTCTTCCTTGCGGGATCTCAGGCAAGATGACCATACCCTCGAAATCACTTCTATCTTTGCTTGCTAGTTGCTCGCTCTTTTGCTATGCCTATGCTGCGATACCTACCACTTGCTTATCATGCCTCCCATATTGTTGAGCCAAGCCTCTAACCACCGTGTCCTAGCAAACCGTTGTTTGGCTATGTTACCGCTTTGCTCAGCCCCTCTTATAGCATTGTTAGTTGCAGGTGAAGATTGGAGTTTGTTCCTTGTTGGAACATGGTTTATTGTTGGGATATCACAATATCTCTTATTTAATTAATGCATCTATATACTTGGTAAAGGGTGGAAGGCTCGGCCTTATGCCTGGTGTTTTTTTCCACTCTTGTCGCCCTAGTTTCCGTCATATCGGTGGTATGTTCCCGGATTTTGCATTCCTTACACGGTTGGGTTATAATGGGAACCCCTTGACAGTTCGCCTTGAATAAAACTCCTTCAGCAAGGCCCAACATTGGTTTTACCATTTTCCACCCAGCCTCTTTTTCCCTTGGGTTAGGCCAGCCCAAGGGTCATCTTTATTTTAACCCCCCCCCCCCCGGGGCCAGTGCTTGTCTAAGTGTTTGTCCAAACTAGAGCCCCTTGCAGCGCCACCTCGGGGAAACTCGAGGGCTGGATTTAGTTGTACGGATTGCTTATCCGGTGTTGCCCTGAGAATGAGATATGTGCAGCTCCTATCGGGATGTCGGCGCATCGGGTGGTCTTGCTGGACTTGTTTTACCATTGTCGAGGATGTCTTGTAACCGGGATGCCGAGTCTGATCGGATTGTCTTGGGAGAAGGAATATCCTTCGTTTACCGTGAGAGCTTATGATGGGCTAAGTTGGGACACCCCTGCAGGGATTTGAACTTTCAAAAGCCGTGCCCGCGGTTATGGGCAGATGGGAATTTGTTAATGTCCGGTTGTAGAAAACCTGAAGTTGATCTTAATTAAAATACATCAACCGCGTGTGTAACCGTGATGGTCTCTTCTCGGCGGAGTCCGGGAAGTGAACACGGTGTTGGAGTAATGCTTGACGTAGGTTGTTCTAGGATCACTTCTTGATCATAGTTGTTCGACCGTGCTTTTGCCTTCTATTCTCGCTCTCATTTTCGTATGTTAGCCACCATATATGTTAGTCGCTTGCTGCAGCTCCACCTCATACCTTTTACCCTTCCTATAAGCTTAAATAGTCTTGATCGCGCGGGTGTGAGATTGCTGAGTCCCCATGACTCACAGATACTTCCAAAACCAGTTTGCAGGTGCCGATGAAACCGTGCAGCTGACGCTACCGAGCTCAAGGAGGAGCTCGATTAAGACCGTGTTCATTTTGTTGTTCTGTTTCTCTTTTGATCGGTAGTGGAGCCCAGTTGGGATGATCGGGGATCTGTGTAGCATTTGGGGTAGTCTTCTTTCATTTTGGTTCCGTAGTCAGACCTTGATTGTATCTGGATGATGTAATGCTTTATTCATGTAATTGTGTGAAGTGGCGATTGTAAGCCAACTATGTATCTCTTTCCCTTATGTATTACATGGGTTGTGTGAAGATTACCTCACTTGCGACATTGCTTTCAATGCGGTTATGCCTCTAAGTCGTGCTTCGACATGTGGGAGATATAGCCGCATCGAGGGCGTTACACAATATGAGCATCCAGGTTCTGCTATTGGTTATTGACCGGAGACGTGTCTCGGTCATGTCTACATAATTCTCGAACCCGTAGGGTCCGCATGCTTAACGTTTGGTGACGATTTGTATTATGAGTTTACGTGTTTTGATGTACCGAAGGTAGTTTGTAGTTCCGGATAAGATCGGGGACATGACAAGGAGTCTCGAAATGGTCGAGACGTAAAGATCGATATATTGGACGACTATATTCGAACATCGGAAAGGTTCCGAGTGATTCGGGTATTTTTCGGAGTACCGGAGAGTTACGTGAATTCGCCGGGAAGTACATGGGCCTTATTGGGCTTTAGGGGAAAGAGAGAGGAGAGGCTGCGCCCCCCCTCCCCCCCAATGCTTAGTCCGAATTGGACTAGGGGGAGGAGCGGCGCCCCCTCCTTCCTTCTCTTCTCTTTTCCCTTTCCTTCTCTCCTACTCCTACTACTTGGAAGGGCTCCTAGTTCTACTAGGAAAGGGGGAATCCTACTCTCGGTGGGAGTAGGACTTCCCTAGGGTGTGCCATAGAGAGGGCCGACCCTCCCCCTCCTCCACTCCTTTATATACGGGGAGGGGGCACCCCTTGGAGACTCAACAATTGATCATTGATCTTTTAGCCGTGTGCGGTGCCCCCCTCCACCATAATTCACCTCGGTCATATTGTAGCGGTGCTTAGGCGAAGCCCTGCGTCGGTAGCATCATCATCATCGTCATCACACCGTCGTGCTGACGAAACTCTCCCTCGAAGCTCTGCTGGATCGGAGTTCGTGGGACATCATCGAGCTGAACGTGTGCTGAACTCAGAGGTGCCGTGCGTTCGGTACTTGGATCGGTCGGATCGTGAAGACGTACGACTACATCAACTGCGTTGTGCTAACGCTTCCGCTTTCGGTCTACGAGGGTACGTGGACACACTCTCCCCTCTCGTTGCTATGCATCACCATGATCCTACATGTGTGTAGGATTTGTTTTTAAATTACTACGTTCCCCAACAGCTCCATGTTTCGGGTCATCACCTTCTTGGTCTTCTTCATGATAGCGCACATCTGATTCTCACGTCGACGAATGTGCTGATCCATCTCATGTATGTATGCTGCAATAGACCCATCCTTCCTGGTGCGAATCATCTCCCATTGCTCATCCCGGCGTCCACATATCTGGTAGACGGTGTCTTCGAGATCTCTATTGTACACCTTGCAAATGCGTCCAAAGGTGATGTGGGCGGCCACGCTCTTTCCTAAGCTCCAGGTTGGTGCATAAAAGGAAAACTCGATGGGCTCGGTAGTTGGTGCGAAAGTCCTTCCAGGAACACAAACTTGGATCTTCCAGCGCTCCTCTTCTGGTAAAGTTGCATTGAAGGTTCCGATGAAGCTTGGTAGCCCAATGTTCAGGTACCTCGTGACTTCCTTCAAGTGTCGTACGAAAGGGGTGTTGTCATCAAGCTATGTGAACTTGTTCCTGGGGTCCGACATCTATAGCGTAGAAATAGAGAAGGATTAGAAATGAGTAGAGAAGAGTATCATGTGGCTTTTCTTAGTGGTCGCGTCCTACAATCCGCGTGTGATGTGATATCATGTTGTAGCGACCCGATCCCAATGGATCGAAGTCTCTGTGCTTAAGTGTCATCCCTAGATCGGTATGCTGACACACACGGTACTCGAGGATTTATAACAGAGTTCAATCACACACTTATTACATCGAGGTACTCATAAAGAGTATTTATTACATAAATATGGCCGAAGGCCAACTAAATAAAATAACCGCGGAAGCTTCGAAGATAAATGAGTCCATCCAACTCCGCGGCAAAACTGAGTGCACGACAACGACCTATCGCACCTTAATCCTCGTCTGAAAATTCTACAACATGAGACGTTGCAGCCGTGTAGGTCAGCACATGGAATATGCTGGCAAGATCACACTATAGAGCAATAATGAACAACATCTATCACTGCATGCATATTTGGCTAGTGGAGGCTCTAAGTTTAATTTTGCATAAAGCTAATTTTTCCCTACAACAAAGGAATAAATATTATTTACTACCAAGTTTATACCAATATTGAGAAGGTTCCTCCAACTCAATCCCAAATTACCAAGTATAAATATTAACCCAACAATTTCATTAAACAAAATGATGAGATTAACAAATAATTCACTTCTAGATATTCAAGATGTCCATAACCGGGGACATGGCTAATCATGATTAGTTTGTACACTCTGCAGAGGTTGCACACTTTTCCTCACAAGACTCGACCACCTCCATGATCGGAAGATCGAGACACAGTCTTTTTTAAGCATTAACTCTTTACTCTGGGTAGACCGGTACATCTATTTTCCCTTACATCTGCTAGTCCACCACTGAAAGAGGTCACGCAACTTACTCAACTATGCCAGAGCCCATAATGGCTTGTGGCTGCACACGGAAGTTTCTAGGCATGAATAATTATATGATCCCTTTGAGCCTGGGTGGCATTTCATACGATGATCACACGGGTACTCCGGGATCTTCTAGGACAACACTGGATTCTCCAGGTGCCCGCAACCACTCCATCCAGATGTGTATTAAAATTGCCACCTTAAGTTATCCTTAGTTATCAACTCTCACAACTTGCATGATTCTCACATACCAATCCCCGTCTACGAGCATGGCTAAGCAATATGAGCATAACATATATTCCCGGGGTGATCAAAGGTAATAGGTTCCTACCTCATGAACTACATAGTAATAACCACATGTTCCCAATTCTACTCATGCAATCTTTGAGGGTGTAACTAATGCGTAATAAAACTGGGTATGAAAAAGTATGATCAAAGTGTAACTTGCCTTGCTGACGATCAGTAAACCCTAGAGATTTGTAGTACCGAGCTTCGCACTCCGAAAAATCTATCATAGACAAACAATAGCATACATAAGCACTCAAGCACGAAGATGCAAAGAAAAGATCTCGGAAAACTTTGAAAACAAGTGAATAACTCTTGCGAACAGAAAACAATTTTCAACAGTACCTAAATTATGTGGATTAGGTCTTAACAGAAATTTTAGGTCAAGATCTTCAATTTGCAAAAAGAATCAACTAAATCAAAGTTACAAAACTCAAGTTATTATCAAAAAAGTTCAAAATCAAATCTGTTTGAAATCAAATTTTAATCTTTCAAAAATATGTTTGAGTTGGTTTACTGGATAGAGGGGATCATAACGACGAACATAAAACAATTTTCAACAGTACCTAAATTATGTGGATTAGGTCTTAACAGAAAGTTCAGGTCAAGAGCTTCAATTTGCAAAAAGAATCAACTAAATCGAAGTTACGAAACTCAACTTATGATCAAAAGAAGTTCAAAATCAAATCTGTTTGAATTCAAATTTTAATCTTTCAAAAATATGTTTGAGTTGGTTTACTAGATAGAGGGGATCATAACGAAGAAATTGACGTTCATTTCATTGAGTATGGACAAACGAGTAAAAAGTTATGACCGTTTGAAAAACATGGACTACTTTGTAAAATAAACCTAACGAATAGGTCCCTGGCAGAAAACTAAAAGAAAAAGAAAAATCTACCGAGCGAACGTTCGCTACCGAAACTAATCTAATGAATCTGTTCGCTACAGAACCTAAACGAATGAACGTTCGCTAAACAACTAAAATAACTAACCGACCGGGTTTTAGAGAAAAACTGGAGAAAAAGACCGGGCGGATCGGCGGCGGTTACCGGCGACGGCGGCGAGGCGAACGACGGCGGCGGCTGCGGCGGTGGCTAAGCGGGGCAGCGGCGGCAAACCGAGGCGGCGGTGGTACGGCGCATGCTGTCCCGAGCTCGGAGACGAGGCGCGCAGCGACTTGGGACGGCTGGGCTGAGCGCGGCCCAGTTCGGTTGGTCCGATAGTTCTTTTTTAAATCATTTTCCAGAAATAAGAAAAACATGTAAAACATAAATAAATATTTCTTTTAAAATTTCAGAAAATTCACATAGCTATATGGCCTTATTAATGACCTCGTTAACATTTTCCTAGACCTAAATGCCGCAGATAAAAACAAACATTTTTGTGCAAATAAACTTTGAAATAAAATAAATAATATTGCAAATAAAATCAAGTAAATTGATTTTTTATTCAAAATTCAATTTCCAATATTTCTTTGCTGTTTTTGAAGAAGTCCTTTTATCTTCTCTCTTTATTTTATTTATTTGAAATAATTGGAAAAATATTTTGAATAAATCATTTTGATCCAATTTGTCAATTTTAAAAATTCAAAAATGAATTTTTGAGAAGACCTCTAACTCTCTCAATTGGTCCTTGAGTTGCTTAAGGTTTCTAGGATCAAAATTTTCAAATAAAAAAATTGGCAAAAATGTATAAATCATGGATGCATATGAATGATCTAAATGATAACATCCAAAATGAAAATTGGGATGTTACACGCGCCCCCTGGACGGCCTCCTCCCTCTTCCTCCTTTATATACGTGGGCAGGACATCCCTTGGAGACACACCAATTGTTTCAAGCCGTGTCTCCCTTCACGGTTTACTTCTCCGATCATATTCACGTAGTGCTTAGGCGAAGCCCTACGCGGATTACATCACCAGCCCTATCGATGGAGGAGGCCAAGATGGGCGACCGCACAGGGCCCCCCAAAATTTGGGGCCCCCAAATGACCGTTAGTGTAGTAGTAGTAGTACGTGTACATACGTATAGGTTAATCAGCCTGAGTTAATATCCATCGGCTGACCCAGCAAAAACTAAAGGGAAGAGAGCAGCCCATCTAGCAAAGCCAGCCCACACGAAGCCTCCTTTCCATCTCTTTTCTGTCATGTTCCATCTATCGTCAGAGGCCCCAATACTCTGGCCGGTTCTCCTTCCGTGCAATTTCCCAATCGCCCACGCCGCCGCCGCTGGCTATCTTCTTCCGTGGATCGGCGATCAGCCGATCGCCCAGGATGCTGATTGTTGTGTTGGCTTCCCTGCCTCCGCCGCTCTAATCCTTGATTACCAGGTATTGGCAATTAGTTTGCTTCTACTTCATTAATTAAATGAGGACAGCCAAACGGGCAAACGGGCCTAGGTTAGCAGGACGAAATTACGGTAATATTACTTGACAACACATCTATACTACAGTATACATCAATTTTTGAGGCATGATTTTTCTTTGTGGGAAGCGTTATAAAATCGTCATGTATGTGTTGTGCAGTGCCTTAGTTTAACCTAGGTGATGGTAATTGATTTTTATTTTGTTCACACTAATTAGTCAAATTCATGTTTGAACAGTGAATCATTACATTTCTTTGGTTTATAGATAGACAATAGGAAGAGATAACAATATAGTAGATTATTTACATTAGCTCTTTTGTTATTCGAATATCTAGGGGCCAATTTTGATTTTCGCCTCGGGGCCCCGAATTTTTGAAGACGGCCTTGCACATCACCATCATCGTCACCACGCCGGCGTGCTGACGAAACTCTCCCTCGACACTTTGCTGGATCAAGAGTTCGAGGAACGTCATCGAGCTGAACGTGTGCTGAACTCGGAGGTGTCGTACGTTCGATACTTGATCGGTTGGATCGCGAAGACACTAACGCTTCCGCTTTTGGTCTACTAGGGTACGTGAACACACTCTCCCCTCTCGTTGCTATGCATTCCTAGATAGATCTTGCATGATCGTAGGATTTTTTTTGAAATTACATGCTACGTTCCCCAAAATACTATGCTATTTGTTATCGGGAGACTTTTCCCCCTCCACCACCATACTATGGAGAGGCAGACATACCCGTCAGTTCATTCGACAACCATCACTACGCATCATTTTGTTTATCAAAATGATGTCTTGTTGGTGAGTAGAATAAATGGTTGCTATTTACACACGAGTAACCAAGGTTAGGGGTGTTTTTCAAGAAAAATATCCTGGGTAAAAAAAGTTACCACGTCTGGGTAAAGTAAGTTATCAACTCTGTTGGTGTATATTACCATGTTATTTACACATGAGTTGCTGGGAGGGTGGTATTTTTCAACAACTTTTTACCTAGGTTAAAAATCACCACGTCTACACTGAGTAAGTTAAGAAGTATGTTGTGCGTATATTACCATATTGTTTACACAGAAGTCGCCGGGTTATGTTTTTCAACAAACTTTTATCTTGGAGGTCAAAAATTACCGTGGTGTTTGTAGTAAGTTATCAGCTTTGTTGTGTGTGTGTGTGTGTTTGTGTGTGTTACCGTGCTATTTGCACAGAAGTTACCATGTATATTTTCAACAACTCTTTTCCGCTTGAGTCAAAAAATTATCGCGGTGTTCATACATGAGTTATCAGCTCTCGTGTGCGTATATTATCATGCTATTTACACATAAGTTACTGGGGTATTTTTTAATAATTTTTCCCTGGCTCAAAAAGTTATCATAAAGTTTGTACGTGAATTATCAACTCTGATGTGCGTGTGTTACCATGCTAAAGGATGAAGGTCTGGGATTTAAGAAATTTGTACAATTCAAAAGGACCAAATTAAAACAAACTAGAGTTGATGTCTATGCAAGTAAAATATTAGTTGGAATCATACACATCCAATTGCTAGCTCTTTTTTTTTTTTGACTTGGAACCACTGGATTCCATTACTCAACTGGCGCAACAACATAGCTGGCCATAAGAACAGTTACATCATTCGGCGCAGCCTCCACCCATAATCTTGCATGTCCCGTACGATGAGGGGAAGAGATTAATTCCTGTCCCATGCACAGTTTTTTTTACCTTAGAGATAATTATACCTATAGTACACAAACTTGCACGGTATGTACAGATTCATACAACAACTTGAAAAATGACACAAATTAATCCACTAACTTGAGTTTTGGAAACATTTTCATACATTTCGTTTACTCACCGTCAAATGGTCCGTTAACTCTACCAGTCTGCCTATATCACAAAAAAAAATGTGGTTGACGGGCTTGTTGGAGCCTTTAAAAAATCAGAAAGCATATTTAGAAATTTTTAAAAAAAATCAAAAAAAATGTGAAAACTTATGTGGAGTCCGTTTCTCAAATGCCATATGTATGTATCTAAAAAATCCAAAATATATATGCATTGAGAAAGCAGTGTACACTACCGGCAAAAAAAAGAGAAAAACAGCGGACATTACCAGTGAAAAAAATACATAATGAAAAAGAAAGCAGCGTACACAGCCTAAAAGGATATAGATAACTTTGGATCATTGTTTAACAGAAACAAAACAGGTGGAATTTGCGCGGACGTCTCTGGCTCGAAACCTGGTCAGAACATTGTTTAGTTAAAACTAATTTCTCCCAGTGGCTGACAGGATGGACCCGCGTTATGATAAAGGAGAGTGTGGGCCTGGCGCCACGCTAGCGTGCAATGTAGACGAATGTAACGGAGCACTAACGGTAAGTGACCAAATTGTACTGAAATGTCCCCGAAACTCAAGTTATATGATCAATTTGTGTCATCTTGCAAGTTGTTGTATGAATTTGTACACACCGTACAAGTTCGTGTATCATAGGTGTAATTAACTCTTTTACTTAAAACAAAAAGATAGCTTTAAATGGCAGTACACGTAATTAGGACCCCATTGATCATGCCAATTAAGATATGGTGTAATTAAGTCGTGCTAATTAAGAGTCATGAGACTAAATCGGGTCAATTAATAAATCCGCAATTGAAATCAGAATTATGGGAGGCTCGTGCGAGACCGCACGATCGAAAATCGATGACATCCAGACCGTTCGGATCTATAAAGATCAGAACGGTCGGAAAATAGCTTTTTTAAAAGAATCGGTCGGAAAACAGCTTTCTCGAAACATAAAACACTTCGGCATATAAATGTTGGGCATGCTGGGCCTAGTTCAATATCCATCCACCATATATACAAAGCTTATGTGGGTTAGTTCTGATCAACAAGATAATGACGAACCGACGATACACTTGCAGTAGCTTTTTCCCCCAACGCTCACACAAGTCATGCACGGCCCATTTGGCCCATCAGTGGCTAGACACTGCCACTACTGTTTTCCTGCCCTGAACCAGCAAGACACTGCCACTACTGTTTTCCTGCCCTGAACCAGCAGATCGCTTTATTTTACTATAAGCTACTGATTTTAACTCTTCTATAAAAAAGCTACTGATTAACTGATTTTAGTAACTGTTTTAAAACTTTAAGCTACTGATTAAATGAGCTCAATGCGTAATGCTACTACTGATTCTATGACACGCAAGCAGTCCCTGGTGAAGACATCAGACATGCGCGCAGGCAATGAGGGGAGGAAGGCAGGTCGGAGGAAAGGATGTCATTACACGGCAGTAGGAGACGACGAGCAGTTGGTGTTGGTGGCCGCGGCGGCGGACTAGTAGGACTGGGCGGTGGGCGCTGGCGAGTGACGGAAGTGGCAGCGGTGGCCGTAGGGGCAGCCAGAGGCGGCAGAGAACATCTGGCAGGGGAGGGTCTTGTAGCGCGGGTGGCGGATGACGGGGCGCATCTCCTGCAGGCCGTGCGCGAACCGGCACCGGCCGCCGTAGGAGCAGGCGCCGCCCTCCCACTTGTTGCACAGCTCCGTCTTCTGGGTGCCCTGCCTGTACGCCTCCAGCTCCACCACTTCTCCATCCCCATTCGCCTCGTCCTCCCCTGCCTGCTGCAATCACCATTCCCCATTACAAAATCAATCATACGGATATGAATTCCCAATGATATTTCTCGAATTGAGTTTTTGGTTTTGTGAGTTAGCCAAATCAATACCCTGTCTCTTCGATTAATGACCACTCTGTAACATGAAATTGCAAACAACAAGTAGCCGATTCAATACTATTCCTGAAGTCCCCCGCAAAAAAAAATACTATTCCTGAAGAAAAATTAAGCAAGTTCAGTACAGTTTCTTCCTGCAATTGAATCCCAAGCAAAGCCATGACGTGATAAGAATTTGTGTGATTCCAACTTAACTTAGGAAATTCCTAATCAAGCTGCGGCGTAAGTTTGGCTTACTTCATCAAGGAACTGCCAACACTATGTAGGTTAAAAGCTACAACTGTCAAGTGTTACAAAATTTGCTAATTATAAACACAACCTGATGCTTAATGCAATTGCCAAATCGTTTATAGAACGTCATATTGCCAGAGTTTCGTCTGATTTTTCAGGTTTAAACTTTCCTGCTAACCATATAATTGCGTCACAAGCCTAATTTCTCCTCAATTAAGCGACTTCGACTCACTGCATCAAGCGACTCTGCCTCTGTAGCGGAACCCGAAAGCAGAGTATGACGAATCCGAGTACAAAATTAGCTAATTCAACATAATCTGCTGCTTGATGCTATCGTCAAATTATAAATAGAGCATCGTATTACCAGAGCTCGTCTAATATCGCAGGTTTAGTATATTTCACCATCTAATTGCATCACAAACAAATTTGCTCCACGATTACTATGAATTTTGCAGGAACTGGAACTATTGAACTGTGTTCGAGGAATTCAGCGCAGATTTTCGAGTTCCGAGCAGATAAACAAAGCGATTCACTGCGGAATAAAGCAGTGAATTCGTAAGCAGTAGGATTTGCGGGCTTACCTCGATCGCAGGAGGCGGACGAACACGGAGGCGCTGCGCCTCTGCCTCGCCCCGCGGCTGCTTCGCCTGCGAGAGGTAGCACTTGGAACGGATGGAGATGCTCTTCGGCGCGCCCCCGCGTGCTGCTACCTCCTCCGTCGGCTTCGGCGGTGGTGTCGGAGCCGGCGCGATCGCCCGCTTCCCCTGATCGGCCTCGAGCTCCTCGAGGAGGAGAGACAGGTGCGTGTTCTCCGCTCTGAGGCGGAGGCGCTCGAGGCGGAGGTCAGCGACCTCGGCCGTGGCGTCGCGCAGGCGCAGGAAGCAGTCGTCGTAGCGGTCGGCGATCGCGCGGAGGAGCCTCTCCGCCTCCCGCACCTCGCTCGCTTGCTCCGCCGACATGCGGAGCGGAGAGACGTAGCGGCCCTCGGAGACGCACGATGAGGGCGGGTGGAGCTGCGTCCCCGTCGGTGATGGCCCCCATGTGGGCGAACGGAGCAGGCCTCCCTTGCTGCGGCCGTCGGATACGTGCGACGAGGGAGTGGAGTCGAGCAGCTTCTCCCGCGGCGACGAGCCGAAGCCCTCGGAGGAGACGCAGGACGACGCCGCAGGCGACAGGTACCCGAGCTCCCCCTCCATGGCCTCCACTGGAGAGCCCGAGCTGCGAACAGGGTAGCAGAGAGCGAGACGATGAGGAGCTCGGGGGCGGTTACCTTCGTGTCGCCTGTCGGGTTCGGAAGGAAATTGGAGGGAAGCAGTTGCGGTTTGAGAGACAGGTCCAAGTGACTTGATTGCCCTGCCTTATATAGAGCCACCGTTCATCTCACTAAGACCAAGGGCAGGAACGACTTTTCTCTTGTTTATCTGACGCGACCAGCTCCTGCACTAAGCTGAACAAGTATAAGGCCGTAGAAATGAATCAAGTGAAAATGACCAGATTTCCCTTCCTTGTGCAGCGCATGCTCAACTCAACAAGGGTAGAACCGACTTTTCTCCCAGTTACTGCTAAAACGTACAGTAGCTTCATTTCGTTTAGAGCGTTCCTGAAGGAACAGTAAAGAGCACTGCATATGTCACCGTTGGACACCACACAGAATCTATGCCGCAGCTCTGAATTTAGCATCGCGCATATAATGGTTCAGATGGTGTACAGGGCCAGCAAGTATCAGTAATATTGAGCATTGAACTACTGACCAAAATATCAATGTAACAATAAGGAAGGTATTGTTGTTCTGTTGTTGAAACAGCAAGAAATCAGAGCTAGGGTCTGCAAATAACAGGCTCTGTAATACAATGCCAATGAAATAATCCAGAGTTTCTAGATATTCTTCAGGTGAGGGTGTTAGCAGTCATTTTTTAGGGGATGTCGTCGTGATATCAGAGACCCGGAACGACTTCTCGAGGAGCTGCGGAACGGTTAGTTTCAACTCGAACGTCAACTTCTGGAGTACATAACACAGGGCAGTCACATCATGCATTGCACGGTGCGCTTTGCCATCGACTGGGATCTTGTAACGCTCTACCAGTGTCTTCATCGACGCGGAGCTGATTTTTTCCCCTGAGGTGGAAGAGAAATGAGGTTAAGCTTTTGAGTCGCATGATTTGCTTCAGTTAAATAAACTTCTTTTTTTCAGTTATATGCAAAAACAAGAAACAAGGATCAATCTTATACTTATTTACTAATTGGAGGCTCCACATCAATCCTAGGCAGCTAGAGATTTCTGTCCGTCTGATCTGCATATGATGCATGTTTTGCCGTCAGATGAAGTAGCAGAGGCGCCCTCACCATCGGCCCTCTCCAACAGACACAGTCCATCTCTTCCTCTGTATCCCAGCCTCCCTCGAGAAGACAAGAAAAACATCTCCAGTCACCAGCGATGAATTCAATCCGGCAGCCACCCCAGCCTCCAACAGGCCTTCAATTTGTTGGGGTTATGTCTGCGTGGAGGCCGCCTCTGCCTCCCCATATTGCAGACTGAAAGCCTCCCTGTGGCAGCATCCGCTAAAGTTTGCGCCCTCGCTGCCACGCAAAGTTGGCATAGCTATCAGCTGGAGCATTAGCGAGACCCCTTCTGCTGGGACTCTACAATAATCTGACTATTATCTACTGTAGTACAGTCACACTTGCCTTTTCCCTACGGGGTGTATGATGTTAGTATATATTAACTGTGTTGCTTTCATCTGAAAAGGGCGAGATAATGGCAAGCACTTGGTGACCACTCCATGCCTAGGGCTAGCTGGTGGCCTCGGTGATTTAGGGTGTCGATGCATATGCAAGAAGTGTAGGTTTAAGATTTATTATCGTCTCTGTTTGAAATCATCGATATGCTCAGTAAGTTATAGCATATATTGCTAAGTAGGCCTGATGTACCTAGGATAATATTTATTTTTATGTAATTATTATGTGCAATGATGGGGCATGCAATCCCTTGAAAAACACAAGAATTAAACAAACCGGCGGCAAGTTACCACTTACTACTTCAATCTTATATTTATACGGTGATGTCAACCTTCCGGTTGATCAATTAATTCTTCAGGTGCCAATTAGCTTTAGATTTATAGTACATGTTTTCCTATCTACATTATATGTGGTTTGCTTGATTTTTTTTAGTCCTGAGTGATCTAGAAATATAACTTCATTGCTGCTTCAATCCAAGGAATATCCAGAGAAGGTGATTGGCAATAATGATTTTTTTGTAAGGGTTGGTAATAGTGCCAGAGTTAATTGTTATATTACATGGACAGGCTCGTGTTATGATTTTTTTTGGTGGATCGGCATTGCCTTTTTGCCTTACTGTCTTTTACATTGCCATAGCCACGGACTGTTGTTAGTTATTACGCATCTGGATATATGTATATATATGTAAATACATAAAAGTCAATACAGGATTTTCTTTTACACTCTCTTGCTGCTGTTTAGATATGTACTTTGAGAACTTCCTAAACTTTGCTTTGCTTTGTCTGCCGACTAAACTGGGATGTCTGCATCTTTGTATAAGTACATGAAATCAAACCTTCCTGATCCTTTTTGTTACTAAATAATATTTTTCCCAATGTTTATTTTGTTCATTTGAACTCCGCCTATGTTGTCTCAACATAGCTGGTCCCAAGCACGGGTAAAGGAGGGTTGTGATAGGCTTGGCGAGCCAACGTCAAAACTCTGCCACTCTTATGGAGATGAAACCCAAAAGATTTTCATTGGGGCGTAACCCTCTCAGCGACGTGCCACATCAGAACCCGGGTGTGGCGTCAAATGGGGAAGGGCCGGGCCATCACACCCATGGTGCCGCGCCGTATCTTGATCTGGATACGGTGGCAAGTGAGCAAGGATCGGGTTGTCGCATCCTTAGTGGCCCGCTAGATCGACGCTTGGGTGTAGTGGAAAATGAGCAAGGGTCTTCGCATTTGACTCGGCGAGTGCGAAAGGTAAGGAAGCTAGCCGAGCCTAGGAGGATCCGCTTAGATAGCTGGACCTTATGGTCCCTGACAGGTGGTAGGTATGCATCGGGAGCTAGTAGATACAGTGGTGAGGAGAGTTGTTGATATCCTTAACGTCCAAGAAACCAAATGGAGGGGACAGAAGGCAAAGGAGGTGGAGAATACCGGCTTCAAGCTGTGGTACACGGGGACGACTGCAAACAGAAATGGAGAAGGCATCTTGATCAACAATAGCCTCAAGTATGGAGTTATCAGCGTAAGGAGACGTGAGGACCGGGTTATCGTGGTCAAGCTGGTTATTGGGGACTTAATTCTCAATGTTATCAACGAGTATGCCCCGAAAGTGGACCACAATGAGAACACCAAGAGGGAGTTCTGCGAAGGCCTGGAGGACATGGTTAGGAGCGTACCTGTTGGCAAGAAGCTCTTCATAGGAGGATACCTCAATAGCCACGTGGGTACATCTAACACAGGTTTTGAAGGAGTGCATGGGGGCTTTGGCTATGGCATCAAGAATCAAGGAGAAGATGTCTTAAGCTTTGCTCTAGCCTACTGCATGATCGTAGCTAACACCCTCTTTAGAAAGAGAGAATCACATCTACTAACTTTTAGTAGTGATCAACACTCTAGCCAGATTGCTTTCATCCTCTCGAGAAGAGAAGACAGGCGGCCGCGCCTGGATTGTAAGGTGATACCTAGAGAGTGTTGTCCCTCAGCATAAGCTCGTGGTGGCTGACTTCTGCTTTCGGATTCATGTCCAGCGGGATAAGTGTGCCAAAGATACCTGGTGTTGTAGTGATGATGTCCAGAAGGCTATTAAGGAGAAGAAAGATTGTTTCGGACCCCTTTACCTGGGTAGGAGTGCAGACAGCGTAGAGAAGTACAAGATGGCATAGAAGGCCGCAAAACGAGCTATGAGTGAAACAAGGGGTCGGGCATATGAGGACCTCTACCAGTGGTTAGACACGAAGGAAGGCGAAAGGGAGATCTATAAGATGGCCAAGATCCGAGAGAGGAAGACGAGGGATGTCGACCAAGTCAAATGCATCAAGGACGGAGCAGACCAGCTCCTGGTGAAGGACGAGGAGATTAAGCATAGATGGCGGGAGTACTTCGACAAGTTGTTCAATGGAGAGAATGTGAGCTCTACCATTAAACTGGAGGAGACTTTAAAAAGGATGAAAGGAGCCAAGGCGATGGGCCCTGATTGTATCCCCATTGAGGTGTGGAGAGGCCTCGGAGACATAGCGGTAGTATGGCTAACTAAGCTTTTCAACCTCATTTTTCGGGCAAACAAGATGTCAGAAGAATGGAGATGGAGTATATTAGTAGTTTAGTACCAATATTCAAGAACAAGGGGGATGTTCAGAGTTGTACTAATTACCGTGGAATTCAGATGATGAGTCATACAATGAATCTATGGGACGGAGTCATTGAGCACCGGTTTAGAAAAATGACAAGCGTGATCAAAAATCATTTTGGTTTCATGCCTAGGAGGTCAACCATGGAAGCCATTTTCTTGGTACCTGCATATGGAGAGATACAGGGAGCAAAATAAGGACCTGCATATGATGTCCATTGACTTGGAGAGGCCTATGATAAGATACCGCGGAATGTCATGTGTGGGCCTTGGAACGATAATGTTGTGACAAGTGTTCGAAAAAGTGATGGCGGCACTGATGATTTTCCAATTAAAATAGGACTGCGCCAGGTGTCAGCTTTGAGCCCTTACCTTTTTGCTTTGGTGATGGATGAGGTCACAAGGGATATACAAGGAGATAGTGTATGCTCTTTGCAGATGATGTGGTGCTAGTCGATGATAGTCGGATGGGGAGTTAGAGCTATGGAGACAAACCTTGGAATCGAAAAGTTTTAGACTTAGTACAACTAAAACTGAGAACCATGAGGTGCAATTTCAGTACTACTAGGCACGAGGAGGAAGAGGTTAGCTTTGATGGGCGGGTGGTACCTCAAAAGGACACCTTTCGATATTTGGAGTCAATGCTGCAGAAGGATGGGGATATCGATGAAGATGTGAACCATTGAATCAAAGCGCCCAAGATGAGATTCTATCCCAAGAAGGATGGGGATAGAATGTCAAGAGGGGTCGGGGTAGACCTAACTTGACATGGGAGGAGTCCGTGAAGAGAGATATGAAGGACCGAAGTATCACCAAAGAACTAGCAATGGACAGGGGTGTGTGCAAGCTTGCTATCCATGTGCCAGAACCATGAATTGGTTGCGAGGTCTTATGGGTTTCACCTCTAGCCTACGCCAACTGGTTTGGGACTAAAGGCTTTGTTGTTTTTGTTGTTTTGTTCATTTGCCCAAGATGCCAGGAAGATTTTTCAGAAGTTAAGAAACCAATTACCATTTTACCATATTTTCTTAGTCTTAGTCACATATGCACATGTACGCATGAGTACATGAATAATGAGGGGAATTATAAAAAATCCCTGTTTGATAACTCTATTAAAAGAGAATATACTTAAAATTATTGTATGATTATATCCGATATGATATGTTTTGAATTCAGTATTCCTATTTGACATGAACATTTTTATTACTCAACATCTCAGGGATTAAGTTGATGATGAACTTTGCTTCTGCGGATGGCAGCTTCGATGCAATAACCTTAATTGCCTTTTTTTTCTGTGTTAAATGTAACTTTTGTAGTTCAATGATTGGAGCATCGTATATTATAGGGTAGACTTTGCTTGCACTTTCTGTTATACTAGTAGGAAAATCATGCACAAGCAAAATGTTTAATTGTGAATCAGTTGGAGGAATATAACTCCTTATTTGTCCATGAACTACTAAGCAATTATTTTATAAAAAAAAAACAGAAAGGGCAGCCCGGTGCACGTAGCTCCCACTTGCGCAGGGTCCGACCACTTTGGGTCTTTTGTACGCAGTCTTGCCCTGCATTTCTGCAAGAGGTTCTTTCCAAGACTCAGACCCGTGACCTCATTGTCAAAAAGCAATTATTTTATATGTTTTAATTTTTAATTAACAATCTAACAAAAATGAAAAAAAATCCTAATTTGCATGTGTACTTCGAATTCATGTTTCTAAACGTTACTAGAACACATTACCTTTGCCATTCAAATTACTAGCCTGTATCGGCTCACAGGTTGATGACTAGTACACAAAAACTGTGGAGGTTACTGGTGCAGCCTAATGTTGTTAACCTAGCCCCATTTCTTTTTTTCGAGAAAACGCAAAAGAGCTTGCGTTTCTTTGTATTGAAAAGGGGGGTAAATAGTTACAATCCTCCTAGGAGGCGGTTACAGCTCTGGATGGAAGTCAATGAACGTCCCAGGTTTGCGGAATTTCTGCCTCAGAAATATAAATATACATAAAATAGCATGAATACTAGATCATGTCAATACAGGAGTGGCATCTGTAACACGAAGACTATGTTAGTTCCTAGTTAGCTGTTATCACTAGAGTAAACTACGCCTTTTTCTAGCACTGAAAACAATCTTGAATATTATGTTTATGCAAGTAAACAGAACACTCGGCGAGAGAACATACCATCGGAATCAACTAACTGTCTTGCAATAGGAAGTGTGTCCACAAACAGCCAGTCAGCAGGCATCTCTTGTTTGCAACGTTGGAACTCAAAGATGAGAAAGGGCACATCAAAGGTTTTCCCGTTATGAGCAACCCACATAACTGGTTTACCAGCAACTTGACGACTCCAAACGTATTGTAGTAGAATGGGGATAAACTCCCCAAATCTGCATAGCCAGAGATGAAAACTCTAATTACAAAAAACAAAGATTTCAAGTAGGAATGCACCAAAAGAAAAAAAAAGGGTGTCCTCACTAAAAGATAAATAAATGAACAGTAACCAAATTTCAAAATCCTTGCACGCTGCAGGAATGGAGGATCATTATAAAAGAGGCATGGGTTGCACACCACAAGTAACAAACGGCTGTTTGATCCCAGTTCATATTTCTGTCCTTGCAGAACTATATTTTCAGAATGTACTGCAGCAATCTCATGCTCTCATGTTTTTTGTGGCTTTCCTCAAATTGACCACAACATGTAGGAGTGGAAAACCTCAGAGAACCTTCTTTTTGCATAAAAGTATCACAATTTTTTTTTAAATGGCAGATGAATGAATAATGATTGCAAGGAGAGAAAAACTCTTAGCTGAAGGAGAAATATAACTTGTGCTCTGCATTTAGTTTTCTATTATTTTCTCATGGATCTTTATTTCTCCATTAAACTCTTACAACATGATGGGTTCCATGAATAAGAAGGTAATAAAAAAGGAAAAATATCTGTTGTTGCTGAAGGATTGTGAAAAACAATACCTTGGGATATCAGAACTGCAAACCATCTTGGTGCTGATGCCATGAACAGCTGCATTTTTTACCTCTCTCTCAGGATTTATAAGTGTCTGAAAAGTGCTATTCTTTCCACCCATAAGATCACGTACAGCAAACTCAATAATTCTATCACCACGGCGTGAGAAGCCAGTAGTTTCAATATCAAAGACAAGGATAGTTGCAGGGCAGTCGGTCTTGCCTCCAGAAACCTTTTCCTGAATATCGTAGCACTGGAGTGATTTCAGGTGCTGCAGATCAGACTGCTTGAACACTTCAATCGATGATTCAACTGATCCACCATGTAGATGGCGGTCATTGCTGAAGGATTGCTTACTTCCTTTTCTTGCATTTCTCACTAGTACTGTTGCACTAAAAGGTCTAGTTTTATGTCTTCTGTTCTGAAGTACATTTTCAGAGCTTATTCTGCTGTGATACTTGAGAAATCTGATACTACAAATGTGTCCTATTGAGTTCCTTAGTTGGTGGAAGTTACCACAGCAAATAGAATATAAGGACATTGTAAAATGGAGTAGAAAAGGGCATCAAAGGTTTTGTTGGACCTATTTATTTGGTACAAAGTTTAGATAACAGAATATTCAACGCCACCTCTATTACTCCTGAAATGATGAACAAACAATCATTATTAGTTGGCATTTGTCAAACTTAAAACTAGTGGAGATATGCAAGAATGTAACTAAACTAACAACGGTGGAGTCATCACATATATCTCACCACGTGTAATGTCAGCACAAATAAGCATCCAAAAACAAGATAGCAGACCAGACAGTACTACGGTAACAATTTTCTTAAGACATTAAAAAAACATAAAAAACAGAATATTTAGAGAAAGCACAAATTTAGCAGATAATCTGTTGGTCTAGATCACACAAATCGCAGTTATAACACTGTAGGATTAATTGAAGTGTGTCACTCAATAGAGAACAACAACAAAGCCTTTAGACCCAAACAAGTTGGGGTAGGCTAGAGGTGAAACCCATAAGATCTCGCGACCAACTCATGGCTCTGGCACATGGATAGCAAGCTTCCACGCACCCCTGTCCATAGGCTTTGTTGATACCCCTGTCCATAGGCTCTTTGGTGATACCCCAGTCCTTCAGGCTTTGTTGTTGTTTGTTGTTGTTGTCACTCAATAGAGAAAATCTTGTGGACCAGCTAAAAGTGTACACAATACATTTCTGTGTCTGCATACGCTTATCTAAAAGCTACACTGATAACAAAATATTTTACAGAGCTCATGTTTGTCCTTGGCTCAGTGCTGTGCACCACCTAAGCTCCATGCATCCAAGCGGAACATAGCAATATTATTTAGTCCACTTATGGCTTCTTCAAACTCCTGATAGGACGCTGTACAGATCATTTCTGTGTTGCTTCATCAAGTGCTCACCAGTAATCTTTACAGGAGCAGCACCCGCTTTCAAAGCGGTGAAATCGAACTCTATCCCTCATAATTATAACACGACAAAGTGCCTTTGAAATTATCTTCATCCATTCATGGCAGTCACCGCATGCCTGCAGATTCTTTGACACCAATATTTCTGTCCCTGGACCAGTCTTAAGAACACTATAAGCCACTGCAAGCTTCTCACTGTGGAAGCTGAGGTTTTCTTCTCTTTCCTCCTGTGATACATCTTTTGTTACTAATTCAGTGGATGGGGTATAACCTTCAGCCTTCGCTTTTTTCAACAAGCCATGCAGCACTCTGTAGATATCATCAGAATCAGGATGAGATCGATCACCAGCTTTGAATTCATGGGTGCTCCCCCCTAATTCAACCCAACTCAAGCCCTTGATCTTACGTACCTTCTTTTTCTTCATCTCTTTCCATACTTCCTCTGAATCACCCCACCTGTTTATTGATGAGTAGATATTTGAAAGAAGCGTATAATCACCGCTGCCCTGACATGTTATCTGTTCAATAGTGACATCACCTAATTTGGTTTGATGGTACCTACGACAAGCACTAAGTAATGCCCTCCATATCACAGCATCAGGCTTCACGGCCATTGACCTCACCAAGTTGTATGCTTCATCCAGCAGCCCAGCTCGAGACAGTGTATCCACCATTGCACCGTAGTGTTCAACCTTTGGAGTGATTAAATACTTTGTAGACATCGTTTCAAAGTACTGACGAGCCTCTTCAACCATACCACAATGGCTACATGCTGTCAATAGTGCAACAAATGTAACCCCATCAGGAACCACACCTGAAAGTTCCATCCTGTGGAACAGCATCACCACATCAGATCCAAGACCATGCCCTGCCAGGCTACTAATCATCGTGTTCCATGTGGACAGGTGTTTTCTCTTAACGTTGTTGAATATCTCAACTGACACATCAATCCTTCCACATTTAGCATACATATCAACCAGTGCTGAGATTAAAAGATGATTCTTCTCCACCCCCAGCTCATCCATCAGTTGATGAACCCACATACCATACCATCGGGCACCAGCTCGAGCACAAGCAGACAGGACTGAAGAGAATGAAAAACCGTCAGGCACAAGGCCTGAATTGACCAACCTGCTGAAAAGATTCATTGCATCTTTCAGGTGGGAGCTCCTTGCTGCACCTGCAATCATTGAATTCCACGAGACCAGGTCCTTGACAGGCATCCTCTTGAAAATCTGATATGCCTTGTCTAGCTGTCCTCCCTTCAAGAATCCCATAAGCATCAAATTACCATGGAAAGGATCGGTACTCCACTCAAGCATTGGCCAATACAGTTCACATGCTTCCATCATGCGACCATGATCGATATACAACCTCAAAAGTGGAGCTATTATATCTTGATTACATAACAACCCAGCTTTAGTGAGATGTGAATGAATTTGCATGGCAGCATAGATGTCTGAACATTTTGAACAAGCTCTGAGGAGGAGAACATATGTTCTGTAATCAGGGCAAAATGTGGTAAAATGGAGCATAGTGCTATAGTCCATCAGTGACTTTTGTGGGGAGCCTTTTTCCAAAGACGCTCGGAGGATGGAATTGGCATATGGAAAGATTAGTCTCAGGGGATGTTTCTTCAAACAGCTTGTGTAGGACATAGTGCAAATGAGCTGCTGAAGTGATTTCCTAGAATGCAGGCACAAAATTTATATTTTCTGAAGCTTGCAGTTCATTAACACCGGGCAGCTAGCAGCCTATCAATATAAAATATTCAGCAGCCTGATGCACACATAATGTTAACTAAGATAATTATCCAAAATGAATGCTTATAGCTACGGAAATGAAAAATTAAGATCATCACTGATTCTTTACTTCTTGTGCATGAATTTACCAATGCTAGCGCTAGCGCATAGAAAGTATGCTAAATATATTGCACCTTTGCACAGGTATGGCCAAATGTGCTTCATTACAAAATACATCTACTAGCAAATCTCATGGTAAAAATTCTACATGATACTACCAATCTACCATGTATGTAAAACATTAATCAAACTCTCATTATAAAGGATGATTTAAGATAATCCCAACAGCCAATAATAATGCTTGATAACGGAAATGATTTAGGCCTTGAGCCATGAAGTCCTTCCTATATTCACGTGCAGCTTGCGGCTCTATGACAACAACATTGCCAAACAAACTAAAGGAAATCCAAGAACCAGCACAGAACATATTAAGGTCTATCGGCATTGATATGGATATTGATAACCTCATTGTGCATCACTATAATGCAGAGGCCGGGGCTATCCCCTTTTCGAGAAAAAAATGTTGTGGATTTTTAGTTTTCCTGTACGACCTTGCAAATGGAAATATTGTCCCGTTCTAAATAACAGATGCCAGGTAGCTGTCTAAGAATAAATAATCATGTGAGAGGATATACATTTATACCAAAAGTACTAACTACTGGATAACAACATGTACTAGAAATTTCACTACGGGTAAGCGTGGCGACCACAAATTCGTCCACGATGACACTTCCTTCCATGGGCCTTCAAATCTAGGAAATCAAACCTGATAATTCATCTACTCAAGACGAACAAACCCGCGCCACCAAATCCCCCAAACAGTATAAAACGGACCATAGTGCATCGACACGGCAACGGAAACGCCAAAAAACTGAAGCAAACTGTTTCAACAAGGCTCAACATCACCCACGGCAACGCAGCAGCCCTGCTCGACGAAATGCCTCGCCAGGAAATGAACGAAAACAGCGAATCAATGAGCACGGAAAACAAAAAGGAGGTACCTGAGCATCCGGCCGGCTGACCGAGATCCAATGGAATGGAGAAAGAGCGTCGCGGCTGGCGAAATTGGGAACAAGAAGGAAGGGAGCGAGCACGGAAGGTATATGCCTTGCGGAGATGCGAAGGCTTGTCAGCGTGTGGGCGGGAGGGGCGTGGGCGGCGTGGATGGGGGGGAGCGGCGGAGGTGGCGGGAGAGAGTGGGGGCTTCGGGACAACCGGAGGGCGGGACGGAGAGGGCGCCCGGTGTTGGCGGATCAACCGCACCTCAAGCGTGGGGACGTGGGGTGGGAAGGTGAGAGTGGCGCTCCGGCAAATGGCCACTCCTCTGCGGCGTGGGGTGAGAAGGCCACGGCATTCGGTTAGAGCATGCAGATCCGGTAAACCCCGTAAAAATCGATTTAAAAGGGTATCGCAAATCGCTTTTTTCGTATTTTTTTAAATTGTTTGGATTGCTTATCACATGTGTCATGTGATATATTTTTTCGTATTTTAAGGATATAGCAAAACGTTTTTTCTAACTCTACAATATAACTTTTGTTCCAGCAGAACAGATTCCGTAAAATATTTCATTGTCCCGGCAAAATCGCATAAACCCCTCTAAAAGTGTCCGTTAAATTATAATTGAATCCATCCCGACTGCTCCCACCGTGAGGATCTCGTCAAGGACAGAGAAGGAGCACGCATCTTGCCCGTGACAGCGCCGCCGTGGAGCAAGATGAGCACCACGGGGCGGACGGGAGGAGCAGGCAGCTAGCTAGCTAGCTCGCGGCGGCGGCAGCAGCTAGCTTGCGGTGGCGGCGGCAGCGACGGCTAGCTAGCTCACGGTGGCGACAGTAGCGGCAGTAGCTAGCTCGCTCGTGGCCGCAGCTCGCAGGCGTCAACAACTCTGCGGGCGGCAGCAGCTCGTGGAGCAGGGGCTAGGGTCTGATGATCGCCGGCATCGAGGCGTTCCGACGAGGTCGTGCTCGGGGAAGATCGTGGCAGGAGCTGAAAGTTCCCTCCCGCCAACCTCCTTTATTTTTCAGGTCCCTGCAAAAAATGCTTCCAATCCCGTATATATGGAGGAAATGGCCTCGCAGCTCGGGATCCAAAAAAATATCGAGGCGGTCGGATTTAGGGGATCTATTTGAGATGGGTTTACGTGCTCCATCCCGCACACCAGTGGTTATTATACCCGATGGCCCGATTTGCGTGATCTGCTAGAGATGCTCTTAGGCAGAACCGATCGGTTGGGTGCCTCGGTTTATTTTATTTAATTTTTCAAAATAATAATTGTCTTGTATTCATTAAGAAGAAGAAACTTGCTCAATTAATTGAGGAAAACCCAACGCAAATCAGTTTGCCCAATTCATTATGAAGAACCGAGCGAAAATCATCACAACCGTTGAATGACGCGCATAAGATATCCAACACATATCACTCCAGAGAGTCTCGCCAAGACAGCACGCAGGCGTCATCATCATCACTCCTCTCCTAGAGGCATCATTATCATCACTCCTCCCCTAGAGGCGTCACCACCATCCCTAAATCCTGAGCAGACTTCACGTAGGCGATCTTCGACTCAATCCGCACTGAAAAGGCCTTGTGGAGATGCATGAAGATCCGCGCCAGACCCAACCACCGGCGACCGGACAGCACAGCTCTGACTCTGATAGAAAACCACAAAGAAAAACTAGGCACGGCTGACGCAGCATATGTCCAGTTTCAATTGCCATCTTTGGTTGTTCGTAGTATGCCTTGTTTATTTCAGCTATTAACGGTGTGATGTTCTATATGTGCTAGTATGAATTGTGCAGTTCAATTTCATCAATACCAAATTTAACGATAGCTCTATGAATGACTATATTTGGTTGCTGTTAAGCATGTTGTACTCCCTCCGAATCTTTTTAGTTCGCATATAAGATTTTACTAAAGTCAAGCCTCGTAAAGTTTGACCAACTTTATAGAACAAAATACCAACATTCACAATATGAAATAAACATCAGTACATGTGTCATGACTTAAATTTTCATATTGTATAACTTTAGCATGCTAGATCACTACTGCAGAATGTTGCTAACGCGACACTACGATCAAAGACCCTTTGACGAAACTGTGTGTGATGCATTAATCACAAACAATGGTGTAAAAACGTCAAAAAAGATGCAAAACGTTTGCGATGGCGGAGCCATCAAACACGGTTCTCTTTTTAGTTGCATGTCCGATGCAGGGCATACGATTCAGTTCAATTAACTGTTTGCGATGAGAAAGAAGAATAGAAACGGGCAGCCAGATGAAGGCGTGTGCGATATACGGCATACAGTGCACTCGAATGAACTGTTTGTGATGAGTGATACGTCTCCAACGTATCTATAATTTATGAAGTATTCATGCTGTTATTTTATCATTTTTGGATGTTTTACAATCATTTTATAGCAACTTAATATCATTTTTGGGGACTAACCTATTGACCCAGTGCCAAGTGCCAGCTGTTGTTTTTTGCTTGTTTTTTACATCGCAGGAAATCAATATCAAACGGAGTCCAAACACCGCGAAACTTTTTATGGACCAGAAGACCATCAGTGGGCCAAAGAAGCACCTGGGGGGTGCCCCGAGGGGGGCACAACCCACCTAGGCGCGCCTGGCCCAGGCGTGCCCAGGTGGGTTGTGCCCACCTCGATCGCCTCTCGCACTCCCTCTTTACCCTATAAATTCACAAATATTCCAAAAACCCTCGGGGTTAACCTAGATCAAAAGTTCCGCCGCCGCAAGGCTTTGTAGTCACTGAAAACCAATCTAGACCCCGTTCCGGCACTCTGCCTGAGGGGGAAATCATCACCGGTGGCCATCTTCATCATCCCGGGGACCACCATGATGAGGAGGAAGTAGTCCACCCTCGGGGCTGAGGGTTTGTACCAGTAGCTATGTGTTTAATCTCTCTCTCTCTCTCTCGTGTTCTTGAGATTTCATGATCTTGATGTATCGCGGGCTTTGTTAATATAGTCGGATCATATGGTGTTTTCCCCTCTCTACCTTGTTGTGATGAATTGAGTTTTTCCTTTGAGATTTCGTTTTATTGGATTGAATACTTTTATGGATTTGAGAGCACTTGATATATGTCTTGCAAATGAGTACTCATGGTGACAATGGGGTATCATATTGATTCACTTGATGTATGTTTTGGCACTCAACTCGCGGATTCCCGGGTGACATTGGGGTAATCTATGCATAGGGGTTGATGCACGTTCTTATCCTTGTTTCTCCGGTAGAAATCTTGGGGCACTCTTCGAGGTTCTTTGTGTTGGATTGAGTATTATGAATCTGGAATTATTTGGTGTTATTTTAGTACGAACTCTTGGATAGATCGATCAGAAAGAATAGCTTCGAGGTGGTTTCGTACCCTACAAACGATTTCTTCTTATATTCTACGCTAGATAGGAACTTTGGAGTGATTCTTCATCGCACGTTGAGGGATGGTTATATGATCCAATTATATTAGCATTGTTGAGAGATTGCACTAGTGAAAGTACGGACCCTAGGTCTCATTTTCAAGCATGGCAATACCATTTTTGTGCCTGTTTACTAATTGCTACCTCGCTGTTTTCATTTATTCAGATTATAAAAATATATTTCTACCATTCATATTACACTTTTATCACCATCTCTTCGTCGAATTAGTGCATCTATACAACTTGCCATTGTATTAGGTGTGGTGGGGACACAAGAGATTTCTTGTATTTGATTGCAGGATCGTTTGAGAGAGACCATCTTCACCTCCCACGGATTGATAAACCTTAGGTCATCCACTTGAGGGAAAATTGCTACTGTCCTACAAAAATCTGCGCTTGGAGGGCCAACACGTGTCTACAAGAATAAAGTTGCATATTAGACATCAAGCTCTTTTTTCTAGCGTCGTTGCCGGGGAGGTGAGTGATTTAAGGTATATCTTTAGATCTTGCAATTGAATCTTTTAGTTTCTTGTTTTATCACTAGTTTGTTTTATAAAAGAAGACTACAAAAAAATGGAATTGAGGTTGCATCATATTGTTAATCTTTATAATGTCTTTAGTGAAAATGATGGAAAGGAAAATTGTGCTCAATTGATAGAAGAAGAATTCTATAAAATGTTTTACAAAAAATCTTTGAATGATGAGCATGATTGCAATGTTGCTAGTATGAATTCTTTGAATATCCATGATGCTAATGATATGCAAATCCATAAGCTTGGGGATGCTATATTTGATGAAGATGGTATTTTTAGTCCCAAAGTTTTGATGAGAAAAATTATTATGATGATTGCACACCTCATATTTATGATGATTATATTGATGAAAGTGGATTCGGAGAGGTCATGACTTTATTTAATGATGAATCCACTATTTTAGAAGAGGTTGCAATTGATTATGACAACAAAGTTGCTATCTATGATGATTATGGTGATGACATGTATCCTATATTGAATAATGATAACCATGAAACTTGTCATCATGATTTTAATTTTCAATCGCATGATAGTTATTTTGTTGATTTGCTCCCACTACTATTCCTGAGAATAAATTTGGTTATGTGGAGAGTGAGAAAATTTCTATGCTTATGTATCATGAAAAGAATGCTTTATGTGATAGCTATTTTGTTGAATTCATTCATGATGCTACTGAAAATTATTATGAGAGGGGAACTTATGCTTTTACATATCTCAATAATACCAAGTTTCCTCTCTTTATGTTGAAAGTTTTGAGGTTGCACTTGTTTTGCCTTCCTATGCTAGTTGATTCTTTTTCCCATAAATTGTTTGCTCACAAAATCCCTATGCATAGGAAGTGGGTTAGACTTAAATGTGCTTCCCATGTGATTCGTAATGTTCTCTTCATGTTTCAATTCTTATCTTTTATGTGAGCATCATTGAACTCATCATGCCTAGCTAAAAGGCATTAAACAAAAGCGCTTGTTGGGAGACAACCCAACACTTTTACCTACTGTTTTGTGTGTTCACATGATTATGCTACTGTATTAATCATTTTTTATAGCTTTTGTTTCAATAAAGTTCCAAGTAAGACCTTTGGGATGGCTTACAGTGATAGTTGATTTGATCTTGCTGAAAAACAGAAACTTTTGTGCTTAGGAAAGTAATTCTAATTTTTAACAAAAGCATGATAAAATGTTGATTCTTTTTGCAGAAGATTAATAGACAAATTTCCCAGACTGTTCTAATTTTTCATAATTTTTGGAGTAGCAGAAGTATGATTGTAGTACAGATCACTACAGATTGTTCTGTTTTTGACAGATTCTGTTTTCAATGCATAGTTTGCTTGTTTTCTAATTCCCATGGCTTATATTGCTCAATATAAATTATGGAAATGATATTCTACAGTAGGAATCTGTGAGAACAATTATGAATCTTGTCTTTGACAGTGCCAAAAGTGAAATGGTTTGCTCTTTATCATAATAACCTATCTCACAAAGTTCCGTTAAGTTTTGTGTGATTGAAGTTTTCAAGTTTTGGGTGAGATGTCGATATGAGGAAAATAAAAAGTGAGAAGACCCTAAGCTTGGGGATGCCAAGGTACCCCAAGGTAATATTCAAGGAAGATCTAAGCAACTAAGCTTGGGGATGCCCTCTTTCGTCTTCAACATTATCGATAACCTCTCTTGGAGCTATGTTTTCATTTATCACATGATATGAGTTTTGCTTGGAGCGTCATTTTATTTTGTTTGGATTTGCTTGATGTTATTTAGAATAATATTTTGCATCTTTCTTTTCAATAAAAATATAAATTATAGTTTGCCATGCTTATTTTGCAAGTCTACATGTTGCTGTTTCAAAACAGAAAGTTTATCGATGTTGCAAAAAATTCCGTAAAAAGTCAGAATGTGATAAAATGTTAAAACTTTTTGCAAAATAAGCTCTGATAAATTTTCTACGGTGTGGTAAATTTTCATAACTTTTGGAGTTAGGGAAGTATTGATACTCTTGCATTCTTTACAAATTGTACTGTTTTGGCAGATTGCTGTTATGTTTGCATTGTTTGCGTATGTTTGCTTGTTTACTGATTCTATTTGAGGATATGAGTATTAAATATGCAGAGGCATTTAGTATGCAATGTAGAAAAATAATTTTAGTGATTTGCTATAGTAGAGAATGATAAGGTTTTTGCATTGGTTTATACTAACTTATCTCACGAGTCCTTGTTGAGTTTTGTGTGGATGAAGCTTTTGAGATTTAGGAAACCGTGATATGAGAAGAATTAAGGAGACACAAAAGCTCAAGCTTGGGGATGCCCAAGGTATCCCAAGATAATATTTCAATAAGTCTCGAGCATCTAAGCCTGGGGATGCCCCTCTAGGCATCCCACCTTTCTTCTTCAACAATTATCGGTTAGTATTAGTTGAACCTAAGTTTTTGCTTCTTCACATGATGTGTACTATTCTTAGAATGTCATTTTGTTTTGTTTTGCTTGCTGTTTTAATAAAATACTTAGATCTAAAAGTTTTTAAATAAAATAGAGTCCTCAAATAGTTACCAGGGAGGCTAGGTAAGTGGCATTCACATCCCATCAACGAAGCTCTTTTCTATGGAATTACTCTTGTGCTTCACTTATATCCTATGAGTAAATTGTTGAATAAATTGAATGTCATGAAGTTGAAATCATATCATCCCTAGTGATAGCTTCACATTGGGTTTATAAAGTGAAATCTTTTGAGGCTTGACAATCACAATAGTGGTCATACAAGCAATTCACGAATAATTAGTATAAGGAAGAGAACTTTCACATATAAATACACTATCATGGAAATATTTTGTGATTGTGAGCCCCCATCAAAATATTATATGCCAAAATTGTTGACATTAGACAAGGAAGACAACGTAATGGTTTATGTTTGTTCATATTTACATAGAAGTTATATTGTCATAGATCCTTCAACATGTGGTGCTTGCCCCCCATCTTTGCTAGCCAAAAATTCCGCATCAAATAGAGATACTACTTGTGCATCCAAAAACCCTTAAACCCAAATATTATTTTCAAGAGCCCACCATACCTACATAAGGATTGAGCAAGATCCTTCAAGTAAGTTGTCATCGGTGCAATAAGGCAATAAAAATTGTTTCTAAAAGTGTGAGATCATTTAGTGTAAGAGAAAATTGAGCATTGCATGAACTTGTGATGGCAAAGAATAAAAGCGACAGACTGCATAATAAAGGTTGCTATCATAAGGGGAAATATACCGTGACATTTTTTGCACTAAAGGGTTGAGCATACAAATAAATAAGCACATGGCAACCTCTGCTTCCCTTTGCGAAGGGCCTATCTTTTAATTTTATGTATTTAATTTTATGCAAAGAGTCAAAGTTCTTCTCTCTATTCCTTTTTATTTTTCTCTTTTGGCAAGCATCATGTGGTGAGGAAAGATCTAGGCACATATATCCAGTTGGATATGGGTAGCATGAGTTATTATTGTTGACATCACCCATGAGGTGAATACGTTGGGAGGCAAAACAATAAGCCTCTATCTTTCTATGTGTCCGGTTAAAACATTTTGCTCATGTGTACGAGGTGAGTGTTAGCAATCGTAGAAGACTATATGATGGTTGAGTATGTGGAGCTCTTACTTAAACTCTGTCGAATAAGTTGAATTGCAATTGCTTGGTGACTGAGAACATAGGTTGTTGAGTTTCAAGAGAATTTTGTTTGAACCTTAACATGTGAATTGGTTGCTACTTTAACATGAGAAAATTTATGAGAAAGAATTGTTGTTATGATGCTAGGAAAAGTGATCTAAATTGTCATTGCTCAAACTTCTGCACTTTGCTAGCTTTCACACTTCATAAATTATTTCTTTTATCATTTACTTACTCGAGGACGAGTAGGAATTAAGCTTGGGGATGCTGATACGTCTCCAACGTATCTATGATTTATGAAGTAGGCATGCTGTTATTTTATCATTCTTGGATGTTTTACAATCATTTTATAGCAACTTTATATCATTTTTTAGGACTAACCTATTGACCCAGTGCCCAGTGCGAGTTGTTGTTTTTTGCTTGTTTTTTACATCGCAGGAAATCAATATCAAATGGAGTCCAAACACCACGAAACATTTTGTGAATTTTTCATGGACCAGAAGACCAACAGTGGGCTAAAGAAGCACCTGGGGAGTGCCCCGAGGGGGGCACAACCCACGAGGGTGTGCCTGGGGGCCCAGGCGCGCCCAGGTGGGTTGTGCCCACCTCGATGGCCTCCCACGCCCCCTCTTTACCCTATAAATTCAGAAATATTCCAAAAACCCTCGGGGTTAACCTAGATCAGTAGTTCCGCCGCCGCAAGGCTCTGTAGCCACTGAAAACCAATCTAGACCCCGTTCCGGCACTCTGCCGGAGGGGGAAATCATCACCGGTGGTGATACGTCCATTCTGCATCATGTTTTCTTACTATTATTTATAATGTTTTTATCCATAATAATACTTTTTGGAGTAATTCTAATGCCTTTTCTCTCATAAATTGCAAGGAACACACCAAGAGGGAGAATTCCGGCAGTTGGAAATCTGGACCTAGAAAAGCTACGTCAGGCCACCTATTCTATACAACTCCAAATGAGCTGAAACTTTACGGAGATTTTTATGAATAATTTGAGAAATACTAGAGCCAATAAACACCGGAGGGGGGCCACCAGGTGGGCACAACCCACCTGGGCGCGCCCTGGTGGGTTGTGGCCTCCTCGGCCCACCTTCGGTGCCCATCTTCTGGTATATAAGTGGTTTTGACCTAGAAAAAATAAGAGGAGGACTTTCGGGACGAAGCGCCGCCGCCTCGAGGCGGAACTTGGGCAGGAGCACTTTTTCCCTCCGGCGGAGCGTTTCCGTCGGGGGAACTTCCCTCACGGAGGGGGAAATCATCATCATCATCATCACCAACAACTCTCCCATCTTGGGGAGGGCAGTCTCCATCAACATCTTCAACAGCACCATCTCCTCTCAAACCCTAGTTCATCTCTTGTGTTCAATCTTGTTACCGGAACTATAGATTGGTACTTGTGGGTGACTAGTAGTGTTGATTACTATATGGTTTATTTGGTGGAAGATTATATGTTCAGATCCATTATGCTATTTAATACTCCTCTGATCATGAACATGTTTATCATTTGTGAGTAGTCACTTTTGTTCCTGAGGTCACGGGAGAAATCATGTTGCAAGTAATCATGTGAACTTGATATGTGTTCGATATTTTGATAGTATGTATGTTGTTATTCCCTTAGTGGTGTAATGTGAACGTCGACTACATGACACTTCACCACATTTGGGCCTAAGGGAATGCATTGTGGAGTAGCAATTAGATGGTGGGTTGCGAGAGTGACAGAAGCTTAAACCCCAGTTTATGCGCTATTCCGTAAGGGACCGATTGGATCCAAAAGTTTAATGCTATGGTTATAATTTATTCTTAATACTTTTCTCGTAGTTGCGGATGCTTGCGGGAGGGTTAATCATAAGTAGGAGGTTTGTTCAAGTAAGAACATAATCTAAGCACCGGTCCACCCACATATCAAATTATCAAAGTAGTGAACACAAATCAAGCTTAAACCCTAGTTTATGCGCTATTCCGTAAGGGACCGATTGGATCCAAAAGTTTAATGTTATGGTTAGAATTTATTCTTAATACTTTTCTCGTAGTTGCGGATGCTTGCGGGAGGGTTAATCGTAAGTAGGAGGTTTGTTCAAGTAAGAACGACACCAAAGCACCGGTCCACCCACATACCAAATTATCAAAGTAGTGAACACAAATCAAACCAACATGATGAAAGTGACTAGATGGAATTCCCGTGTACCCTCAAGAACACTTTGCTTATCATAAGAGACTGTTTTGGCCTGTCCTTTGCCTCAAAAGGATTGGGCTACCTTGCTGCACTTTTGTTACTATTATCGTTACTTGCTCATTACAAATTATCTTGCTATCAAACTACTCGCTACTTACAATTTCAGCACTTGCACACAATACCTTACCGGAAACTACTTGTCATTTCCTTCCGCTCCTCGTTTGGTTCGACACTCTTACTTATCGAAAAGAGCTACAATTGATCCCTTATACTTGTGGGTCATCAGGTGGCCATCTTCATCATCCCGGCAACCACCATGATGAGGAGGGAGTAGTCCACCCTTGGGGCTGAGTGTTTGTACCAGTAGCTATGTGTTTAATCTCTCTCTCTCTCTCTCTCGTGTTCTTGAGATGTCATGATCTTGATGTATCGCGGGCTTTGTTAATATAGTCGGATCATATGGTGTTTTCCCCTCTCTATCTTGTTGTGATGAATTGAGTTTTCCCTTTGAGATTTCATTTTATCAGATTGAATACTTTTATGGATTTGAGAGCACTTGATATATGTCTTGCAAATGAATACTCGTGGTGACAATGGGGTATCATATTGATTCACTTGATGTATGTTTTGGCACTCAACTTGCGGATTCTTGAGGTGATATTGGGGTAATCTATGCATAGGGGTTGATGCACGTTCTTGTCCTTGTTTTTCCGGTAGAAATCTTGGGGCACTCTTTGAGGTTCTTTGTGTTGGATTGAGTATTATGAATCTGAAATTATTTGATGTTATTTTAGTACGAACTCTTGGATGGATCGATGCTACCTCTTGAGCACTGCGTTGGTTTTCCCTTGAAGAGGAAAGGGTGATGCAGTAAAGCAGCGTAAGTATTTCCCTCGGTTTTTGAGAACCAAGGTATCAATCCAGTAGGAGACCACACGCGAGTCACCTCGTACCTACACACACAAATAAGAACCTCGCAACCAACACGATAAAGGGGTTGTCAATCCCTTCACGGCCACTTGCAAGAGTGAGATCTGATAGAGATGATAATAATAAGATAAATATTTTTGGTATTTTTATGATATAGATTGAAAGTAAAGATTGCAAAATAAAGTAGAATGGAAACTTGTATGATGGAAAATAGACCCGTGGGCCATAGGTTTCACTAGTGGCTTCTCTCAATATAGCATAAGTATTACGGTGGGTGAACAAATTACTGTCAAGCAATTGATAGAAAAGCGAATAATTATGAGAATATCTAGGCATGATCATGTATATAGGCATCACGTCCGAGACAAGTAGACCGAAACGATTCTGCATCTACTACTATTACTCCACACATCGACCGCTATCCAGCATGCATCTAGAGTATTAAGTTCATAAGAACAGAGTAACGCCTTAAGCAAGATGACATGATGTAGAGGGATAAACTCATGCAATATGATGTAAACCCCATGTTTTTATCCTCGATGGAAACAATACAATATGTGTCGGTTCCGTTTCTGTCACTGGGATCGAGCAGCGCAAGATTGAACCCAAAGCTAAGCACTTCTCCCATTGCAAGAAAGATCAATCTAGTAGGTCAAACCAAACTGATAATTCGAAGAGACTTGCAAAGATAAACCAATCATACATAAAAGAATTCAGAGAAGATTCAAATATTGTTCATAGATAAACTTGATCATAAACCCACAATTCATCGGATCTCGACAAACACACCGCAAAAGAAGATTACATCGAATAGATCTCCAAGAGAATCGAGGAGAACTTCGTATTGAGATCCAAAGAGAGAGAAGAAGCCATCTAGCTACTAGCTATGGACCCAAAGGTCTGAGGTAAACTACTCACACATCATCAGAGGGGCCATGGAGTTGATGTAGAGGCCCTCCATGATCGATGCCCCCTCCGGCGGAGCTCCGGAAAAGGCCCCAAGATGGGATCTCTTGGGTACAGAAGGTTGCGGTGGTGGAATTAGGTTTTCGTGGTGCTCCTGGATGTTTGCGGGGTATATGGATATATATAGGAGGAAGAAGTAGGTCGGTGGAGCAACGAGGGGCCCACGAGGGTGGAGGGCGCGCCCAGGGGGTGTGGAGAAGACAAAAAAGGAGAAGATAGTCTCACATCAACTAGGCGTATCAACAGGCTATGGAGATGCCCATTAATAGATATCAACGTGAGTGAGTAGGGATTGCCATGCAATGGATGCACTAGAGCTATAAGTGTATGAAAGCTCAACAAAAGAAACTAAGTGGGTGTGCATCCAACTTGCTTGCTCACGAAGACCTAGGGCAATTTGAGGAAGCCCATCATTAGATGTTACATGCCAAGTTCTACAATGTAAAATTCCCACTAGTTTATGAAGGTGACAACATAGGAGACTCTCTATCATGAAGATCATGGTGCTACTTTGAAGCACAAGTGTGGAAAAGGATAGTAACATTGTCCCTTCTCTCTTTTTCTCTCGTTTTTTTCTTCTCTTTTTTGGGCCTTCTTCTTGTTTTGGCCTCTTTTTTTCGTCCGGAGTCTCATCCCGACTTGTGGGGGAATCATAGTATCCATCATCCTTTCCTCACATGGGATAATGCTCTAATGATGATCATCACACTTTTATTTTCTTACAACTCAAGAATTACAACTCGATACTTAGAACAAAATATGACTCTATGTGAATGCCTCCGGCGGTGTACCGGGATATGCAATGAATCAAGAGTGACATGTATGAAAGAATTATGAACGGTGGCTTTGCCACAAATACGATGTCAACTACATGATCATGCAAAAGCAATATGACAATGATGAAGCATGTCATAATAACGGAATGGTGGAAAGTTGCATGGCAATATATCTCGGAATGGCTATGGAAATGCCATAATAGGTAGGTATGGTGGCTGTTTTGAGGAAGGTATATGGTGGGTTTATGGTACCGGCGAAAGTTGCGCGGTACTAGAGAGGCTAGCAAATGTGGAAGGGTGAGGGTGCGTATAATCCATGGACTCAACATTAGTCATAAAGAACTCACATACTTATTGCAACAATCTATTAGTTATCAAAACAAAGTACTACATGCATGCTCCTAGGGGGATAGATTGGTAGGAAAAGACCATCGCTCGTCCCCGACCGCCACTCATAAGGAAGGCAATCAATAAATAAATCATGCTCCGACTTCATCACATAACGGTTCACCATACGTGCATGCTACGGGAATCACAAACTTCAACAAAAGTATTTCTCAAATTCACAACTACTCAACTAGCATGACTCTAATATCACCATCTCCGTATCTCAAAACAATCATCAAGTATCAAACTTTTCTTGGTATTCAATGCACTTATATGAAAGTTTTTATTATGCCTAAAAGAAAATTGCCATGTTGTTCTAAAGGACTCTCAAAATAATATAAGTGAAGCATGATAGATCAATTATTTCTATAAAATAGAACCACCGCCGTGCTCTAAAAGATATAAGTGAAGCACTAGAGCAAAAACTATATAACTCAAAAGATATAAGTGGAGCACATAGAGTATTCTAATAAATTCTAATTCATGTGTGTCTCTCTCAAAAGGTGTGTACAACAAGGATGATTGTGGTAAACTAAAAAACAAAGACTCATACCATACAAGACGCTCCAAGCAAAACACATATCATGTGGCGAATAAAAATATAGCTCCAAGTAAAGTTACCGATGAACGAAGACAAAAGAGGGGATGCCTTCCGGGGCATCCCCAATATTAGGCTTTCTAGTGTCCTTGTATTTTACCTTGGGGTGCCATGGGCATCCCCAAGCTTAGGCTCTTGCCACTCCTTGTTCCATAATCCATCAAATCTTTACCCAAAACTTGAAAACTTCACAACACAAAACTTAACAGAAAAATCTCGTGAGCTCCGTTAGCGAAAGAAAACAAAACACCACTTTAAGGTACTGTAATGAACTCATTCTTTATTTATATTGGTGTTAACCTACTGTACTCGAACTTCTATATGGTTTATAAACTCTTTTACTAGCCATAGATTCATCAAAATAAGCAAACAACACACGAAAAACAGAATCTGTCAAAAACGGAACAATCTGTAGTAATCTGTAACTAACACAAACTTCTGGAACCCCAAAAATTCTAAAATAAATTTCTGGACGTGAGTAATTTATCTATTAATCATCTGCAAAAATAATTGACTAAATAGCACTCTCCAATAAAAAATGGCAGCAATGCTCGTGAACACTAAAGTTTCTGTTTTCTACAGCAAGATCAAAAAGACTTTCCCCAAGTCTTCCCAATGGTACTACTTGGCACAAACACTAATTAAACACAAAAAACACAACCAAAACAGAGGCTATATAAATTATTTATTACTAAACAGGAGCAAAAAGCAAGGAATAAAAATAAAATTGGGTTGCCTCCCAACAAGCGCTATCGTTTAACGCTCCTAGGTAAGCATAAAAGCGAAAATAGATCTAGGTATTGCCATCTTTGGTAGGCAATCCATAAGTGGCTCTCATAATAGATTAATATAATTTAACTTTCTTTCTAGGGAAGAGTTCCATGCCTTTCCTTAATGGAAATTAGAATTTAATATTCCCTTCCTTCATATCAATAATTGCACCAATCGTTCTGAGGAAAGGTCTACCAAGAATAATAGGACATGAAGGATTGCAATCTATATTAAGAACAATGAAATCTACGAGCACATAATTCCTATTTGAAACAATAAGAACATCATTAATCTTTCCCATAGGTTTCTTAATAGTGGAATCCGCAAGGTGCAAGTTTAGAGAACAATCATCAAATTCACGGAAACCTAGCAAATCACACAAAGTTTTTGGAATCATGGAACCACTAGCACCCAAATCATGCAAAGCATAGCATTCATGATCTTTAACTTTAATTTTAATTGTAGGTTCCCATTCATCATAAAGTTTTCTAGGGATAGAAACTTCCAACTCAAGTTTTTCTTCATAAGATTGCACCAAAGCATCAACGATATGTTTAGTAAAAGCTTTATTTTGACTATAAGCATGAGGAGAATTTAGCACAGATTGCAACAAAGAAATACAATCTATCAAAGAGCAATTATCATAATTAAATTCCTTGAAATCCAAGATAGTGGGTTCGTTGCTATTTAAAGTTTTAACCTCTTCAATACCACTTTTAACAATTTTTGCATCAAGATCTAAAAACTCTGAATTTTTGGGACGCCTTCTAACTAAAGTTGACTCATCTCCAGTCCCATCATTATCAAGATTCATATTGCAAAACAAAGATTTAATAGGGGACACATCAATCACTTTTAGATCTTCATCCTTATTATCATGAAAACTAGAAGAACACGCTTTCACAAAGCAATCTTTCTTAGCATGCATCCTAGCGGTTCTTTCTTTGCACTCATCAGTGGAAATTATCATGGCTTTGAGAGACTCATTGATATCATGCTTAGGTGGAATAGATCTAAGTTTCAAAGAATCAACATCAAGAGAAATTCTATCCACGTTCCTAGCCAACTCATCAATCTTAAGCAATTTTTCTTCAATCAGAGCATTGAAACTCTTTTGCAAAGTAATAAATTCTTTAATACTAGATTAAAAATCAGAGGGCATCTTATTATAATTTCCATAAGAATTGTTGTAGGAATTACCATAATTATTAGAGGAATTACTAGGAAACGTCCTAGAATTAAAATTACCTCTATACGCGTTATTACCAAAATTGTTCCTACCAACAAAATTCATATCCATAGATTCATTATTATTCTCAATCAAAGTAGACAAAGGCATATCATTAGGATCAGTAGGAGCACTCTTATTAGCAAACAATTTCATAAGTTCATCCAACTTTCCACTCAAAACATTAATCTCTTCAATTGCATGCACCTTTTTACTAGTAGATCTTTCAGTGTGCCATTGAGAATAATTAACCATAATATTATCTAGGAGTTTGGTAGCTTCTCCTAAAGTGATTTTCATAAAAGTGCCTCCCGCGGCCGAATCTAAAAGATTTCTAGAAGGAAAATTCAATCCGGCATAATTTTTTTGTATAATCATCCATAAATTCAATCCATGTGTAGGGCAATTACGTTTCATTAATTTCATCCTCTCCCAAGCTTGTGCAACAAGTTCATGATCAAGTTGCTTAAAATTCATAATATCATTTCTAAGAGAGATGATCTTAGCGAGAGGAAAATACTTAGAGATAAAAGCATCTTTGCACTTATTCCATGAATCAATACTATTTTTAGGCAAAGACGAAAACCAAGCTTTAGCACGATCTCTAAGCGAAAATGGAAATAGCTTCAGCTTAACAATATCATTTTCCACATCTTTCTTCTTTTGCATATCACACAAATCAACAAAGTTGTTTAGATGGGTAGCGGCATCTTCACTAAGAAGGCCAGAAAACGGACCTTTCATGATAAGATTCAGCAAGGCAATATTAATCTCACAAGATTCAGCATCGGTAAGAGGAGCAATCGGAGTGCTAATAAAATCGTTATTGTTGGTATTGGCAAAGTCACACAATTTAGTATTATCTTGAGCTATCGTGACAAGCAAGCAATCCAACACACAAGCAAACAAGAAGCAAGCGAAAAGAGGCGAACGGAAAGAGAGGGCGAAAGGAAAAGAGGGCGAATAAAACGGCAAGGGTGAAGTGGGGGATAGGAAAATGAGAGGCAAATGTCAAATAATGTAATGCGAAGGATAAGAGTTGTGATGGGTACTTGGTATGTCTTGACTTGGCGTAGATCTCCCTGGCAACGGCGCCAGAAATCGCATGTTGGCGGGAGATAAAATCTTGACTTGACTTGGCGTGAGCCTCCCCGACAACGGCGCCAGAAATCCTTCTTGCTACCTCTTGAGCACTGCGTTGGTCTTCCCTTGAATAGGAAAGGGTGATGTAGTAAAGCAGCGTAAGTATTTCCCTCAGTTTTTGAGAACCAAGGTATCAATCCAGTAGGAGACCACGCGCGAGTCACCTCATACCTACACACACAAATAAGAACCTCGCAACCAACGCGATAAAGGGGTTGTCAATCCCTTCACGACCACTTGCAAGAGTGAGATCTGATAGACATGATAATAGTAAGATAAATATTTTTGGTATTTTTATGATATAGATTGAAAGTAAAGATTGCAAAATAAAGTATATTGGAAACTTGTATGATGGAAAATAGACCTGGGGGCCATAGGTTTCACTAGTGGCTTCTCTCAAGATAGCATAAGTATTACAGTGGGTGAACAAATTACTGTCGAGCAATTGATAGAAACATGAATAATTATGAGAATATCTAGGCATGATCATGTATATAGGCATCATGTCCGAGACAAGTAGACCGAAACGATTCTGCATCTACTAATATTACTCCACACATCGACCTCTATCTAGCATGCATCTAGAGTATTAAGTTCATAAGAACAGAGTAACGCCTTAAGCAAGATCACATGATGTAGAGGGATAAACTCATGCAATATGATGTAAACCCCATCTTTTTATCCTCGATGGCAACAATACAATATTTGTCGATTCCCTTTCTATTACTAGGATCGAGCACCGGAAGATTGAACCCAAAGCTAAGCACTTCTCCCATTGCAAGAAAGATCAATCTAGTAGGCCAAACCAAACTGATAATTCGAAGAGACTTGCAAAGATAAACCAATCATACATAAAAGAATTCAGAGAAGATTCAAATATTGTTCATAGATAAACTTGATCATAAACCCACAATTCATTGGATCTTGAAAAACACACCGCAAAAGAAGATTACATCGAATAGATCTCCAAGAGAATCGAGGAGAACTTTGTATTGAGATCCAAAGAGAGAGAAGAAGCCATCTAGCTACTAGCTATGGACCCAAAGGTCTGAGGTAAACTACTCACACATCATCGGAGGGGCCATGGATTTGATGTAGAGGCTCTCCATGGTCGATGCCCCCTTCGGTGGAGCTCCGGAAAAGGCCCCAAGATGGGATCTCTTGGGTACAGAAGGTTGCGGTGGTGGAATTAGGTTTTCGTGGTGCTCCTGGATGTTTGCGGGGTATATGGATATATATATATATAGGAGGAAGAAGTAGGTCGGTGGAGCAACGAGGGGCCCACGAGGGTGGAGGGCGCGCCTAGGGGGTGGGCACGCCCCCTGCCTGGTGGCCTCCTCGATTGATTCTTGACGTCCTCTCCAAGTCTACTAGATCACGTTTGTTCCAAAAATCATGTTCTCGAAGGTTTCATTCCGTTTGGACTCCGTTTGATATTTCTTTTCTACGAAACACTGAAATAGGCAAAAAAAACAACAATTTGGGCTGGGCCTCCGGTTAATAGGTTAGTCCCAAAAATAATATAAAAGTGCAAAAATAAGCCCATTAACATCCAAAGTAGATAATATAATAGCATGGAGCAATAAAAAATTATAGATACGTTGGAGACGTATCAATCGATCGGAAAGAATAGCTTCAAGGTGGCTTCGTACCCTATAAACGATTTCTTCTTATGTTCTCCGCTAGATAGGAACTTTGGAGTGATTCTTCATCGCACGTTGAGGGATGGTTATATGATCCAATTATATTAGCATTGTTGAGAGATTGCACTAGTGAAAGTACAGACCCTAGGTCTCATTTTCAAGCATTGCAATACCGTTTTTGTGCCCGTTTACTATTTGCTACCTTGCTATTTTTATTTATTCAGATTATAAAAATATATTTCTACCATTCATATTACAATTTTATCACCATCTTTGTTGAACTAGTTCACCTATACAATTTGCCATTGTATTAGGTGTGTTGGGGACACAAGAGATTTCTTGTATTTGGTTACAGGGTCGTTTTTGAGAGACCATCTTCATCCTACACCTCCCATGGATTGATAAACCTTAGGTCATCCACTTGAGGGAAAATTGCTACTGTCCTACAAAACTCTACGCTTGGAGGCCCAACACGTGTCTACAAGAATAAAGTTTCATAGTAGACATCAATGAGATGGAACATCAGAAACGGACAACCATATGAAGGTGTGTGTGATATATGGCATATAGTTCACTTGGATGAACTGTTTGTGATTAGGCAACACAAAAGAAACGGTCAGCCAGATCAAGGTGTCTGCGATATAAGACATATGGTTCACTCGGATGAACTATTTTCGATTAGGCAAGGCAACAAAAATGGTTCATCCAGATCAAGGTGTGTGCAATGGAGGTCATACAGTTCATTCTAATAAACTGTTTGTGTTGAGCCAAGAGAACAGAAACATTTCACATAAACAAGATGTGTGTAATACGCAGCAAACATCTAATTACATAGGTGGCTAGTACACACATGACATTTCCACACACCAAAGTAAACTATTACATGCATACTAGGATAAACGATCATCTGATCATCATCTACTTCTTGTGCTAGCTCGATGTTTCTTCTATGCTAAGTTTCCATTAATTGATGGCGTTTTATGAACACGCCACCGTTTCCCGCCATTTCCTCACCGGTTTCCCGCCACCCAGCGATATTGCGCATAAACTTAGGCGGTGCGTGATGCATGGAGGCAACAAGCGCAGCCTGTAGCACATCCACCTTTTCCAAGCATGACAACCCACCAAAGTGCTGCCTCTGCCATCAACCTCGTCGACGAGGAAAACGAGCAGGCACCACGACCCGTTGAGGCCGAGGCGCTCCCCGACAAGACGATGGACGACGCCGTCATGCGCGTCATCGCCAGGGTTGAGCAGACCCTTGGCATGGCGCTTCAACGCCGCCGATCAAGATAGGTATGTCAGCGCCGAGAGGCTGTAGCTTGCCGCACAACATGATCGATGGCGCACCACAGAGCAAGCTAGGCGCGCCCGCGCTGATAGACTGTGGCTGGCCGCACGGAGAGACTGTTGGAGCGCCGCAGAGCGAGAGGCGTGGTGCGCCGCACAGTAAGAGTGGATCCATCGGTGCTTGTCTGCTGTAGACACAACGTCGCAGCTAGGTACACGTCCCGTCAGTACCCTCATTTCTCGCCAGGAGTGGGCAGAGGCCCTCTACACCGTACTTGCACAGGACGCTCGCCACGCCATTCGCATGGGTCGCGCCTTTCGCCTTGTCCGCAGCCCGCTCGATGCCAACGCGCTGGTTGGTAGGCTCGACCGCCTCCTTGGCCTAGGTGTCCACCTGGGGTAGAGGAACATGACCGTCACATCCGTGAGCTGGTGATCTTCGATGAAATAGCCAACTTGGAGCTCGAGATCGCACTCCAGATGTACCACGAGTGTGTCGACTGCTTGGACGAACGCCTGCACAAGTTCGGGCAGAGCCAAGAGCTATTATAGGCAAGGGCTCCTGGTCATGCTCTCATGGACGCGTTTTATTTTGTTGAGTTGTTTCGACGTGGATAGCTATGTATTCACAGCAATCATAGTATTGCTCTGTTTATTGCTCTGTTTCAATGTGTGTACTCTGTTTTATGTTCTTATATGTTCTGTTTCAATGTGTGTATATACGCTTTTCCATTCTGTATATGTGGATGATAAAATCTAGATTCAAATTATACAAAAATAGATAGAAAATGGAATTCATAATATATATATATATATATATATATATTGTTCATTAGTTGTAATATCCCAAATTTTCAATTTGGAATGTTATACATTAGATCATCAATGCATATCATATTTTATTTTGCTTTTGGTTTGATCCTAGGAATTTCTACGCAACTCAAGGACCCACGGAGAGAGTTGGGAAATTCTTTATTTTCATATTTGAGTTTTCTCAAATTTTGAGAATAGGATCATTTGATTTTTATTATTTTGTCATCAATTATTTCTATTACAAAAATATGAGAGAGGGAATAAAATGACTTTCCCAAAATAAAGAAATATTGAGGATTTAATAATAAAATCAAATAAGATTTTATTTCGGAGTTTTTCGTTATTTTATTTGAATTTAGGAAAAATATGCATTTCTCAAAATTGCATTTAGGCCCCAAATAAATGTTCACCTTGTGCGACTTGATTTTAGAAGCCCGGGAAAATTTATTTCGGGATTTTCAGAGTCTATTTAGTATTTCTTTTTATTTTTATTCTGCGCGTAATTATTTAAAAAAAACACGCACCGACCTACGGGCCGTGACCGACCGGGACTCCGGCCCGCGTAGGCTTTATAAGCCGGGGGGAGCCCAGCCGAAGCCAGCCCGCCCGCGCCCCCGAAACCCTAGCGCGCCGCCCGACCCCGCCGCCGCCGCCGCCAGCGCCGGAGCCGCCGCCCGCCGCCTCGCCGACCCGCCGCCCGCCGCCTCGCCGACCCGCCGCCCGAGGTTGCCTCGAAATCCGTGCCACCATTTTTTTCTTCGAAAAACCGTTCGGTTTTTCCGTTGGTTTTTCGTCGGTTTTTTTAGTTTCAGTTTTTTAAATTGATCGGTTTTTATGATTTATTTAATTAGCGAGCGTTCGTCCGTTCGTTCGTTCTAGCGAACGTTCGTCGTTTTTCTTTTTCTCGAATTAAATCCGCGATTTTTCTGATCGCGATTTCTGATCCGATTTTCTTTTAGTATAACTTTTCGCTTGTTTATCGGAATCAGGAGATTCAAGCAGCTGGAGTTTCGTCTTGAAACCCTCTATCCGTTTAACCAACTGAAACAAGTTTTGCTACTGTAAAACTTGACTTAGATACAGATTAGTATAGAGAAGTTGTTTTCTTTCGCCGTTTGACTTTCGTTGCTTCGTTCGATTTGATTCTTTTTGCAAACCGGAGTTCTTAAGTTGAACCTTCTGGTTAGATCTCTTATTCGAGTTTTACCTGTGCATTAGATGAGTACTTATTGTGTGCTTGTTTGTTTGCGATAGAGTACCCGGAGTGCGCCGCTTGTTACTTCGAATCGCTAGGTTTCACGGATCATCAGCAAGGCAAGTAACACTTTGATCATACCTTTCCTACTACCCAGTTTTATTGCATTAGATCAATCCTCACACATTGCATGATTAGGATCTAATTAAATTGTGGGATGGGAAGTAGTTGAGGTAGTACCTATTACCTGTTTATTTTCAAACCTTTGGGAGTTACTTCTACGTTTGCTTATTATGCCATGCTATGCTAGTAGACGTGGATTGGGTGAGTGATATCCATGACAGATGTGAGTTTGTTAATTAATGGTTTATCTAAGGTGGCAAGTTAAACACACATCTGGGTGGATTGAGGCACCTGGGTAATTCAGGATTTGCCTGTTTTCTTTTGGACCGCCACCCAGGCTCAAAGGGATCATGAGATTATTCATACTAGAAACTTCCGTGTGCAGCCACAAGCTATTATGGGCTCTAGCATAGTTGACTAAGTCGTGCGAACTCTTACAGTGGTAGACTAGCAGATGTAGGGGATTGTAGGTGGTACGGTCTACCCGATCGTAAGGTGCTAGCGCTTCTGAAAGACTATGTCTCGGTCATCCGTTTCTCAAACACCATGTAGTGCGAGAAACCAAACGGAGGCGATCGAGTCTTGTGGGGAAAAGTGCGCAAACCTCTGCAGAGTGTATAAACTAATCATGGTTAGCCGTGTCCCCGGTTATGGACTTTTTGAGTATCTAGTACCTGGATTATCATGTGAATCTCAACATGTTACTTTAAATTAATTTTGTTGGGTTTTGATAATGATGATGTTTAATTGGGATTGAGGATGCTGTCAACCATTCTCAATGTTTAACAACTACCATGATAGTTAAATAAATTTATTCCTTTGTAGTAGGGAAAAATTGGCTTTACGCAAAACTGTAACCATAGAGCTTTCCACCAGCCAAATATGCATATAGTATAGTTGTTTCATTCCATTACTCTCTATGTGTTACCTTGCCAGCATATTCCATGTGCTGACCCGTTTCGGGCTGCAACGTTAATGTTGCAGACTTTTCAGACGACGATTAAGGAGTTTTTAGGTCGTGGTTCTATACTCAGTGATGCCGTTGGAGTTGATGGACTCACTTATCTTCCAAGCCTTCCGCTGTTATCGTTATTAGATGGCCTTAAGCCATATTTATTGTAATAAGTTCTCTATTGAGACACTCGATGTAATAAGTGTGTGATTGCTACTCTGTTATAAATCCTCCGAGTACTGTGTGGTGTCAGCATTACTGATCCAGGGATGACACCGGAGCACAGAGATCAGACTGTTTGAGGTCTGGTCGCTACAGAGATGGTATCAGAGCACACGCTGACTGTAGGACACGACCACTAAGCTAAAGACCTAGATCACTATTCACTCTCTTCTCTTCTGACCTCTCATCTTTTCTACTCTTTAGGATGGCGGATGCAAGGAACAAGTTCACGCAACCGGATGACGATACACCCTTTGGACGTCACTTGAAGGAAGTCACTAGATACCTCAACATAGGAGTACCAAGCTTCACCGGAACCTACAATGCCACTTTACCTGAAGAAGAGCGCTGGATGATTCAAGTTCAAGTTCCAGGAAGGACGTTCATGCCAGTCACTGAGCCCATAGAGTTTTCTTTTGATGCACCAACTTGGAGTCTAGGAAAGAGCATGGCAGCTCACATCACCATGGGACGCATTGGAGAAGTCTACCGCAATGATCTCAAGGATACTATCTACCAGATTTGTGGGCACTGAGATGAGCACTGGGAGATGATCAGCACCAGAAAGGATAGATCCATTGCAGCTTTTATCCAGGAATTAAACCAGCACATTCGACGACAGGAGAACCAGATGTGCGCCGACATGATAGATCTGAAGAAGGCAAGGACAAGAATCAAGGAACTGGAGGAAGAACTCAAGGCTACACGTGAAGATTATGAAGAGGAAATTAAAGTATTGGTGGAGAAGAATGACGATCTGATCAAGAAGACCGGGATATTTATGGGAGGCCCTACACCAGTAGATGAAGACGAAGAACCCAAGGAGATTTGCCCGGAAGACTACATCATCATCGACGACACCGACTCGGACCAGATGATAGCGATGATGACTATGTTGATGAAGCCGGAGCAGATATCATGGAGTCTGCAACCGAAGAATATTTCTAGTAGACCACCTCATCAGTAGTAGTAGTCCACCATGTAAGTACAGTAGTCCGAGCACTTTTGTGATAGTTAGATCGATTGTATGCCCTTGTTTGATTGAATGAAGTGAATTGTTTGCTTTTGCCTCATGTGCATATGGGTAGTGTTTTCTCTTTAGACCCCCTCTATTCTTAACTCTCATCTTTTCTAAACCCTCAGATGCCTCCGAGACGTGACCCCGGATTTACCTTTCCACCGGAGCTCACCCAGTTGATCCAGCAGCAGAACACATTGATGCAGTTGCTAGTCCAGAATCAGAATCAGGGAACAACAACAACAACCCACCACCACCACCACCTGTTGATCACTTAGCCCGTTTTCTTAGGCTGAATCCGCCGGTGTTTTCCAGTAGCACCGAGCCGATAGTAGCAGATGATTGGCTCCACAAGACAGCTAGAGAGTTGACCACAGCAGGATGCACAGATGCGGAGAAGGTGAAGTTTGCCGCACATCAGCTTGAAGGACCCGCAACATCATGGTGGGAGAATTTCACAGCCACTTTCCCTGTCGACACTGTCACATGGGACCAGTTTCAGCAGGCTTTTCGTACTGCCCATGTTTCAGCAGGAGCTATGGCCATGAAGAAGCGTGAGTTTCGCAACTTGCGCCAAGGAGGAAGGACAGTTGGCCAGTATGTGGAGGACTTTAGTAAATTAGCACGTTATGCCCCAGATGACGTTGCTATAGATACAGCTAAGTAGGAGAAGTTTTGGAAGGACTAAATGATGAGTTGAGCATGCAGTTGATGGTAGCAACCTTCAACAACTACCAGGAGTTGGTAGATCGTGCTCTTATGATTGAAGGCAAGCAACAGCAAATTGAGAACCGCAAGAGGAAGTATGGACAAGGAAAGTACAATTCAGGAGCTCAGCAGAAGCCATGTTTTACCCCTAGACCGGGAGGACATTTTCAGCATACCCATGGAGGAGGTAGTTCTCACAATCACAATGGCCCCAGGAATGGTAATGGGAATGGAGGAAGCAACAGCCAGAATTGCACCAACCCATCAACCCCAGCCAAGAAAGACCTGAGCCAAGTCACTTGCTTTAAGTGTTCGAAGACCGGACATTATGCCAATGAATGTCCTGAATTACAAAATGGAAATAGCAATGGAAGCTCTGGGAAGAAGCCGAACCCTTTCAACAGGGGACAGGTGAACCACGTTAGCGTGGAGGAGGTTGAAGCTCAGCCTGATGCAGTAATAGGTAAGTTTTTGGTTAAGTCATTTACTGCACTCATTCTTTTTGATACTGGTGCATCGCATTCATACATCTCAAGGGGATTTGTGGATAAGTATAACCTGTCAACCCAAGCCCTTAGGTCACCCATGTTAGTAACCTCGCCTGGAGCAGAATATATGGCTAGTCGATGGTGTGATCGGTTACCATTAAGGATTGGTAACTATGTTTTTCCCTCAGACCTAATAGTATTGGAATCCCAAGGATTGGATGTGATATTAGGCATGGATTGGTTATCAAAGTATGAAGGGAATATTGAATGTGCTAGTAAGTCAATTTTGCTTACCACCCTAGAAGGGAGAAGGATCAAGTATGTATCTCGACATGTGCCAAAGAGGACTCAAGTAAATTGCTTAACAGGAGTTGTGCAGGAGGAAGTACCAGTGGTAAGGGATTTCCCTGAAGTATTTCCAGAAGAGTTGCCAGGCATGCCACCGGATAGAGATATTGAGTTTTTGATTGAGCTATTGCCAGGCACAGGGCCAATATCAAAGAGACCATACAGGATGCCTGCAAAGGATTTGGTGGAAATTAAGAAGCAGATTAAGGAGTTACTGGATAAAGGATATATTCGCCCAAGTTCTTCGCCTTGGGGATCGCCAGTACTTCTAGTGGAGAAGAAGGATGGATCGTTAAGGATGGTTGTTGATTATCGAGGATTGAATGAAGTAACGATCAAGAACAAGTACCCACTACCAATGATCAATGATCTGTTTGATCGATTGCAAGGAGCTAAGGTATTTTCCAAGATCGATCTGCGATCAGGATACCACCAGTTGAAGATTCGAGAACAGGATATTCCTAAGACAGCTTTTACCACCAGGTATGGGCTGTACGAGTATACCGTTATGTCATTTGGTCTGACTAACGCACCTGCATATTTTATGAACATGATGAACAAAGTGTTTATGGAGTTCTTGGATAAGTTCGTCGTGGTGTTCATTGATGATATCCTGGTTTACTCGAAGAATGAAGAGGAGCATAAGGAACATTTGCGATTGGTACTTGAGAAGCTCAGAGAACATCAGTTGTATGCCAAGTTCAGCAAATGTGAGTTTTGGTTGAAGGAAGTAGGATTCCTCGGACATGTTATATCCGGAGAAGGAATAGCAGTTGATCCCACTAAAGTTGATACCGTGACCAAGTGGGAAGCACCAACCACGGTTGGAGAGATACGGAGTTTTCTTGGACTCGCAGGATACTACCGGAGATTTATTGAGAATTTCTCAAAGATTGCGAAGCCTATGACGGAGTTGTTGAAGAAAGATACCAAGTTCATATGGACGGAGGAATGTGAGGCTAGTTTCCAGGAGTTGAAGAAACGTTTGGTTACTTCACCAGTGTTGATTTTGCCAGACCAGACCAAGGATTATGACGTGTATTGCGACGCTTCACGTTGAGGACTTGGAGCAGTGCTTATGCAGGAAGGGAGAGTTGTTTCATATGCCTCAAGACAACTGAAACCTCATGAGTTGAATTATGCTACGCATGATTTGGAATTAGCAGCCGTAGTGCATGCATTGAAAACATGGAGACATTTCCTCATTGGAAACCATTGTGAGGTGTACACGGATCATAAGAGTTTGAAATACATTTTCACACAGAAGGAGTTAAACCTCAGACAAAGGAGATGGTTGGAGCTCATCAAGGATTATGATATGAGATTGCATTACCATCCCGGAAAGGCTAATGTAGTAGCTGACGCATTAAGCCGTAAGAGCCATGTCAATACATTAATGACGGGAGAAATACCAAGGGAGTTAGCAGAAAATCTTCGTGAACTATGTTTGGAAATAGTTCCGAGAGGCTATGTAGCAGCATTGGAGATTCAGTCAACTTTGATGGATAGAATCAGAGAAGCTCAGAAGACTGACAAGGAGATTGCCTCTATAAAGGAGAAAATAAGCGAAGGAAAGGCTAAGGATTTCGTGAGGATGAGCACGACACCCTATGGTTTGAAGACCGTGTTTATGTGCCCAATGACCCGGAGATTAGGAAGCTAATTCTGCAAGAGGCACACAATTCACCATATTCGATTCACCCAGGAAATACCAAGATGTATTTGGATTTGAAGGATATTTTTTGGTGGACCGGAATGAAGAAGGATATTGCGGAGTATGTAGCAGTTTGTGATGTATGTCAGAGAGTAAAGGCAGAGCATCAGAAGCCAGCAGGATTGTTACAACCATTGCCGATACCCGAATGGAAGTGGGATAAGTTAGGCATGGATTTTATCACGGGATTACCCAGGACTCGTTCAGGCTATGACTCGATTTGGGTTGTAGTCGATCGGTTGACGAAAGTAGCTCATTTCATCCCGGTAAAGACCACTTACACCAGTGCTAAGTTGGCAAAGATATACATGACCAGGATCGTATGTCTGCATGGAGTTCCGAGGAGTATCGTATCAGATATAGGAACCCAGTTTACCTCAAAGTTCTGGAAGCAGTTGCATGAAACTTTGGGTACCAGGCTAGAATTCAGTACAGTTTTCATCCATAGACAGATGGACAGACCGAGAGAATCAATCAGATTTTGGAGGATATGCTGAGAGCTTGTGCGCTAGATTACGGATCTAGTTGGGACGACAATTTGCCATATGCAGAGTTCTCTTACAACAACAGTTACCAAACCAGTTTAAAGATGGCCCCTTTCGAAGCTTTGTACGGAAGGAGGTGCAGGACACCGTTGTCGTGGGACGAAGTTGGAGACCGCCAGTTGTTTGGACCTGATTTGATTAAAGAGTCTGAACAGAAGGTGAAATTGATTCGCGATAGGCTCAAGGTAGCTCAGTCCAGACAAAAGAGTTATGTAGATTCTAAACGCAAGGAGACTATTTACGAAGTTGGAGATAGAGCTTATCTTCGAGTATCTCCACTTCGGGGAACAAAGCGTTTTGGGGTTAAAGGAAAGTTAGCGCCACGATTTGTAGGACCATATCGAGTTTTGGAGCGTATGGGAGAAGTGGCCTACAAGTTGGAATTGCCCGAAGGATTGTCAGGAGTTCATGATGTGTTCCACGTTTCTCAGTTGAAGAAGTGCCACGCGGAGATGGCTGACATACCCTTGAGAGACACAGTGCCATTGGAAACAATTCAGTTGGATAACGATTTGACCTATGAGGAGAAACCAATTAAGATTCTCGAGTTTGCCAGCCGAGTCACTCGCAGCAAGGTTATCAAGTTTTGCAAAGTTCAGTGGAGCCACCACACGGAGGATGAAGCCACCTGGGAACGAGAGGAAGATTTGCTCAAGGACCACCCTCACCTATTTTCTAGCCAACCCGAATCTCGAGGGCGAGATTCATCTTAAGGGGGGGTAGGTTTGTAACATCCCAAATTTTCAATTTGGAATGTTATACATTAGATCATCATTGCATATCATATTTTATTTTGCTTTTGGTTTGATCCTAGAAATTTCTACGCAACTCAAGGACCCACGGAGAGAGTTGGGAAATTCTTATTTTCATATTTGAGTTTTCTCAAATTTTGAGAATAGGATCATTTGATTTTTATTATTTTATCATCAATTATTTCTATTACAAAAATATGAGAGAGGGAATAAAATGACTTTCCCAAAATAAAGAAATATTGAGGATTTAATAATAAAATCAAATAAGATTTTATTTCGGAGTTTTTCGTTATTTTATTTGAATTTAGGAAAAATGTGCGTTTTTCAAAATTGCATTTAGGCCCCAAATAAATGTTCACCTTGTGCGGCTTGATTTTAGAAGCCGGGGAAAAGTTATTTCGGGATTTTTGGAGTCCGTTTAGTATTTCTTTTTATTTTTCTTCTGCGCGTAATTATTTAAAAAAACGCACCGACCTACGGGCCGTGTTCGACCGGGACTCCGGCCCGCTAGGCTTTATAAGCCGGGGGGGAGCCGAGCCGAAGCCAGCCCGCCCGCGCCCCCGAAACCCTAGCGCGCCGCCCGACCCCGCCGGAGCCGCCGCCCGCCGCCTCACCGACCCGCCGCCCGAGGTCGCCTCGAAATCCGTGCCGCCGTTTTTTTTCGAAAAACCGTTCGGTTTTTCGTCGGTTTTTTAGTTTTGTTTTTTAAATAGATTGGTTTTTCCGATTTATTTAATTAGCGAGCGTTCGTCCGTTCGTTCATTCTAGCGAACGTTCGTCGTTTTTCTTTTTCTCGGATTAAATCCGCGATTTTTCCGATCGCGATTTCTGATCCGATTTTCGTTTTAGTATAACTTTTCGCTTGTTTATCGGAATCAGGCGATTCAAGCGCCTGGAGTTTCGTCTCGAAACCCTCTATCCGTTTAACCAACTTAAACAAGTTTTGCTACTGTAAAACTTGACTTAGATCCAGATTAGTAGAACGAAATTGTTTTCTTTCGCCGTTTGACTTTCATTGCTTCGTTTGATTTGATTCTTTTTGCAAACCGGAGTTCTTAAGTTGAACCTTCTGGTTAGATCTCTTATTTGAGTTTTACCTGTGCATTAGATGAGTACTTATTGTATGCTTGTTTGTTTGTCTGCGATAGAATACCCGGAGTGCGCCGCTTGTTACTTCGAATCGCTAGGTTTCGCGGATCATCAGCAAGGCAAGTAACACTTTGATCATACCTTTTCTACTACCCAGTTTTATTGCATTAGATCAATCCTCAAACATTGCATGATTAGGATCTAATTAAATTGTGGGATGGGAAGTAGTTGAGGTAGTACCTATTACCTGTTTATTATCAAACCTTTGGGAGTTACTTCTACGTTTGCTTATTATGCCATGCTATGCTAGTAGACGTGGATTGGGTGAGTGATATCCATGACAGATGTGAGTTTGTTAATTAATGGTTTATCTAAGGTGGCAACTTAAACACACATCTGGGTGGATTGAGGCACCTGGGTAATCCAGGATTTGCCTGTTTTCTTTTGGACCGCCACCCAGGCTCAAAGGGATCATGAGATTATTCATACTAGAAACTTCCGTGTGCAGCCACAAGCTATTATGGGCTCTAGCATAGTTGACTAAGTCGTGCGAACTCTTACAGTGGTAGACTAGCAGATGTAGGGGATGTAGGTGGTACGGTCTACCCGATCGTAAGGTGCTAGCGCTTCTGAAAGACTATGTCTCGGTCATCCGTCTTCTCAAACACCATGTAGTGCGAGAAACCAAACGGAGGCGATCGAGTCTTGTGGGGAAAAGTGCGCAAACCTCTGCAGAGTGTATAAACTAATCATGGTTAGCCGTGTCCCCGGTTATGGACTTTTTGAGTATCTAGTACCTGGATTATCATGTGAATCTCAACATGTTACTTTAAATTAATTTTGTTGGGTTTTGATAATGATGATGTTTAATTGGGATTGAGGATGCTGTCAACCATTCTCAATGTTTAACAACTACCATGATAGTTAAATAAATTTATTCCTTTGTAGTAGGGAAAAATTGGCTTTACGCAAAACTGTAACCATAGAGCTTTCCACCAGCCAAATATGCATATAGTATAGTTGTTTCATTCCATTACTCTCTATGTGTTACCTTGCCAGCATATTCCATGTGCTGACCCATTTCGGGCTGCAAGGTTAATGTTATAGACTTTTCAGACGACAATTAAGGAGTTTTTAGGTCGTGGTTCTATACTCAGTGATGCCGTTGGAGTTGATGGACTCACTTATCTTCCAAGCCTTCCGCTGTTATCGTTATTAGATGGCCTTAAGCCATATTTATTGTAATAAGTTCTCTATTGAGACACTCGATGTAATAAGTGTGTGATTGCTACTCTGTTATAAATACTCTGAGTACTGTGTGGTGTCAGCATTACTGATCCAGGGATGACACCGGAGCAAAGAGATCAGACTGTTTGAGGTCTGGTCACTACATTAGTTCATCACAAATATATATAATATCATCACATATACGTGATGATACTTAACTACTAGGTACAATGCATAAAATTGAAAACGAACAATACTAAAACCAACAATCCCTCCTGGAGGCAGTATTCCGGCAGCCCCTCGCTAGCAGCTCCTTGGTGCACGGCGTCTTCCTAGAGCGGAGGCAGTACTCCGCCTCCTCCGCCTTGTAGCGCTTGACATACCGATCTGCCTCTTGTTGGCGGACGAGCGCGAACGATCTTGCCATTTTGTTGGGCACCCACCAGATCTCCTCGACGTTGGGCCCCTAAAGCTCCACCACCTCCTTTTTCCATGCGGCACCACAGGCTTCACAGGCCTCCTGGTACCTGGCTTCCTTCTCCGCCATCTCCTTCTTGAACGCCACTTGCCTGGCTTTCTCAGTCGGCGGCAGCGACTTCCACAGACAAAGATTGTACTGGCCCCAAAACCAATCCAAAGTTGGGGGGTCCGGAGCAACCTCATCCGGCGGCGCGTAGGGGTCCTCGTTGCTGCTCTTCGAGTGAGCGTCCTCGGGGGGGGGGGGGGGGCGACTCCTCGTCGGTGCGTGGGCAGACCGATGGCGCCATGGCAGAGATTTGAGAGAGAGAGAGAGAGAGGGCGAGTGAGGGGAGGATGTAGATGAGAATGCAGGCGGGACGACATGAGCAAGGTAGTATTTATTGGCGGCCGGAATCTAGATCAACGAGAATAGTACACATGTCGGTCGCCAGAATTTAAGAGTACTGTAGTTTGAATTACACATGATTCCCACAGCAAAATCCGTGTGTGAACTTAATAGCTGAAGGTTTCCAATACATAATTGTGTCTGATTAATAACCCCCACCACTCACCCACCAAACCTCGAGGCGCGAAATAGAGTGCCAATCGTGTGGGGGTCGGTTGTCTTCCCAGATCTTTACATTTTCTTTTTTGAACACCAGATATTTACATCGTCTGATGATTTTTTTAACTCGCACACAAGTACACAAAAAATGATTTTTTTTCAAACCGTTATGGTTAGCCGTTGCATGTAGATGTAGTTCAAATTTGAATTATGGTCATCAAATGGCTAGAAAATCACTTAAATGTCTTTTAAAGGTCAAATGACCCCTTTAATTTTCCAAATTTTCACATCACAGTTGTAGTAGTGTGCTACCTCTTGAGCATGTGTTGGTTTTCCCTAGAATAGGAAAGGGTGATGTAGCAAAGTAGTGTAAGTATTTCCCTTAGTTTTGAGAATCAAGGTATCAATCTAGTAGGAGACTACACCCAAGTCGCCTAGTACCTGCACAAACAATCAAGAACCTTGCAACCAATGCGATAAAGGGGTTGTCAATCCCTTCACGGTCACATACAAAAGTGAGATCTGATAAAGACAATAAGATAAATATTTTTGGTATTTTTGTTGTATAAATTGGAAAGTAAAGATTGCAAAATAAAATAAATAGTAAACTAGAATTATAGATTAGAAACTTATATGATGTAAAGTAGACCCGGGGGCCATAGGTTTCACTAGTGGCTTCTCTCAAGATATCATGTATTACAGTGGGTGAACAAATTACTGCCGAGCAATTGATAGAAAAGCGCATAGTTATGATGATATCTAAGGCAATGATCATGAATATAGGCATCACGTCCATGTCAAGTAGACCGAAATAATTATGCATCTACTACTATTACTCCACACATCGACCGCTATCCAGCATGCATCTAGAGTATTAAGTTCATAAGAACAGAGTAACGCATTAAGCAAGATGACATGATGTAGAGTGATAAACTCAAGCAATATGATATAAAACCCATCTTTTTATCCTCGATGGAAACAGTACAATACGTGCCTTGCTGCCCCTGCTGTCACTGGGAAAGGACACCGCAAGATTGAACCCAAAGCTAAGCACTTCTCCCATTGCAAGAAAGATCAATCTAGTAGGCCAAACTAAACCGATAATTCGAAGAGACTTGCAAAGATATCAAATCATGCATATAAGAATTAAGAGAAGAACCAAATAACATTCATAGATAATCAAATTCATAAACCCACAATTCATTGGATCTCGGCAAACACACCGTAAAAGAGTATTACATCGAATAGATCTCGAAGAACATCGAGGAGAACTTTGTATTGAGAACCAAAGAGAGATAAGAAACCATCTAGCTAATAACTATGGACCCGAAGGTCTGTCGTAAACTACTCACACATCATCAGAGAGGCTATGGTGTTGATGTAGAAGCCCTCCGTGATCGAATCCCCCTCCGGCAGATCGTCAGAAAAGGCCCCAGATGGGATCTCATGGGTACAGAAGGTTGCGGCGGTGGAAAAGTGGTTTTGTGGCTCTCCTGGATGTTTTTAGGGTGCATGGGTATATATAGGCGAAAGAAGTACGTCGATGGAGCTCCGTGGGGCCCATGAGGGTGGGGGCGCGCCCCTGCCACATGGAAGCTTGCGAACTTCCAGACTTGTACTCCAAGTCTCCTGGGTTGCGTTTGTTCCAAGAAAGATCCTCGCGAAGGTTTCGTTCCGTTTGGATTCCTTTTGATATTCCTTTTCTGCGAAACACTGAAATAGGCAAAAAACAACAATTTGCACTGGGCCTTCGGTTAATAGGTTAGTCCCAAAAATAATATAAAAGTGCATATTAAAGCCCATTAAACATCCAAAACAGATAATATAATAGAATGGAACAATAAAAAATTATAGATACGTTGGAGACGTATCATAGTGCATGTTAAATGTAGAAAAAATTTGAAGACCGTAAGAGGAAGCTATCTCTTGTTCGTCATCAAACATGCATTGTTTCCTCTCGGAACCACGAGCCTTCTAGTGAGTTGCTCCAGTTTGTGAGGGGTGTGTGTCCAAACTTTCGTCAAAGAGGCCAATATTTTTACCACATGATCTTGGTGGCATGACATTACATCAAGCAAGGTTTCATGTTTTTCTGATCATTTTTTAATTTTTTGTAATTAAAATGCCATGGCACTCCATGCATTTGTTGATGCCGTGAGACCAATATGTTTGAAAATTCCTTCTAATTTACTATACATGGAATTAACTCACACACAAGACACAAATATGATTTTTCAAACTGTTACGGTTAGCCTCTGCATGTAGATGTAGTTCAAATTTGAATTGCGGACATTAAATGGTAAGAAAATCACTTAAATGTCTTTAAAAGGTCAAATGACCCCTGAAATTTTCCAATTTTTCACATGACAGTTCTATTAGTGCACATTAAACATAGAAAAAAATTAAAGACCGTAAGAGGAAGCTATCTCCCGTTTGTCATCAAACATGCATTGTCCCCTCTCAGAACCACGAGCCCTCTAGTGAGTTGCTCCGATTTGTGAGGGGTGTGTGTGTCCAAACGTTCGTCAAACAGGCCAATTTTTTTACCACATCATCTTGGTGGCATGACACTACATCAAGCAAGGTTTCATGTTTTTCTGATCATTTTTTAATTTTTTGGAACTAAAATTCCATGGCACTCCATGTACGTGTCCATGTCGTGAGACCAATATGTTTGAAAATTCATTCTAATTTACTGTACATGGAATTAACTCGCACACAAGTATACAAATATGATTTTTCAAACCGTTATGGTTAGCCGTTGCATGTAGATGTAGTTCAAATTTGAATTACGGTCATTAAATGGCTAGAAAGTCACTTAAATGTATTTAAAAGGTCAAATGACCCCTGGAATTTTCCAAATTTTCACATGACAGTTGTATCAGTGCATGTTAAACATAGAAAAAAAATTGAAGGCTGTAAGAGGAAGCTATCTCCCGTTCGTCATCAAACATGCATGGTTCCCTCTCGGAACCACTAGCCTTCTAGTGAGTTGCTCCGGTTTGTGAGGGGTGTGTGTCCAAACTTTTGTCAAACAGGCCAATTTTTTACCACGTCATCTTGGTGGCATGACATTACATCAAGCAAAGTTTCATGTTTTTTGATCATTTTTTAATTTTTGGGAATTAAAATGCCATGGCACTCCATGCATGTGTCCATGCCGTGAGACCAATATGTTTGAAAATTCCTTCTAATTTACTGCACAAGGAATTAACTCGCACACAAGTACACAAATATGATTTTTCAAAACGTTATGGTTAGCCATAAGAGGAAGCCATCTCCCGTTCGTCATCAAACATGCATTGTTCCCTCTCGGAACCACAAGCCTTCTAGTGAGTTGCTCCGGTTTGTGAGGGGTGTGTGTACAAACGACCTTGAGGGCGGCGCCGAGGACGAGGACGCGGTCGACTTCAACAGGGGATGCGGAGTCCACCAACGGCGGCATTTCGCCAGGACAAGTCATCGACGTCTCATCTCACACCAGCGATGCATAGGCCGGTGCAGCAGCGGATTTGTTAAAATTATGTGTACTTAGGCTTTGTTTTTAATGCTGGTCTTTTGTTAGAGAAATTTTTAGGTCAACTGGCTCTGTTTAATTATTAAAATTGCTCGATTCAGTAAGTGTGGTCTTTGTGCTGTACGCTCTTTTGTGTGCCCAAATTAGCAAGCAATGTTAAATTATGCAATGACGTACCCGGGAAAATTTCCACATAAATTTGAATTATCAAACTCATCCCATGCGCCTAAAGCAGAAGAATCGTTTGTGATGCACACAATCGTTCAAAGTGAGTAGTGTCCGGCGGCACCGCGCGCAAAGTTTCCCTCCACATTTTGAAATTTTTGGCCTACCGCCAAAATATCTACCCCACCCCTTTTCTCCCCGACCACAAGTCACATTTCCCCTGTTTCCTCCTTCCTTCCTTCCTAAGATATAGCTGCTTCCTTGCTTGCTTCCTTGCTCTCGCCGTCTCGCATCCTACCGTCGGGGTCGCCATGGTCTTCTTCAATGACCTCTCCAGCGGTTCCTCCTCCGACGAGGACTCCTTCACCACCCGGGTATGCCTCTCTTCTCTCTCTCGGGCTATGACTTGGAATGAAGGATTTTAACCCGGCAGTCGATTTGAGTAATTTCTTCCTCTTGTAGCTCCCTAGGACCATCAGTTGCAACAAATGGAGCGGGGTGGCTGAAGATCTGTCTGCTCGTTGTAACCATCAATCTCCATGCGTGAAGCTAGTTGCGTTTGAATCTGTGGATAGTGGGAGGAAGTTTCTGGCATGTGCAGAGAAAGTTAGACCCCCTTGCCTATTTCGTTGTTACAAATCATTTGTTAGATGTGATTCAGACACTGTCACGGTCCCAACCCATTCATACCACACCTTCAACCAAATGCATCCTAAGATAGTGTCACAGTTTGTACCTATTATCTAAAAATGTTGCCATATCTGCGGTGCCATTAGAAAATTATTTGGCACCGCTTCAGCAGTTTGTGCAGCCAACTTTGGTCCACACATCCGAGCAACCAAGCAGAAAAATACTAAATCTTTATGGCATGAAGGAACTGGGCATCGGAGCAACTAGGTGCTCCGGAGTCCAGGTCCCTGATTTTTTTCCGCTGGGTCGGCTCGCCAGTGTAGGGCACCGGTGCGAGATGTAGCAATAGTTGTCTTTACACCGGTTTTGGCATAACTAGTGGACGGACTTAGTGCTATTAGTTCTATGTTACTAAATTTGTGCATGTACACACCTGTTAGCATCAATTTGCTGTCATCCAAACACTGTCGCTATGTTGTTGCGGTTATATTTACCTTCCTCATAAGATGTTCAATTTGTTATTTATAGTACATGAGTAAGAACTTGTAGCGTTGTTGTAGTTAATTATAGCTTCTGACATTTTAGAATTTGGTTGTTTTCTTAGTAGCAATTAATTCATTGGCACATTGATCTTTTTGAGAAGATATGTCATAATTAACCTGTTTCTTCAGTTTTTCCAAATAGTATTGGTGATTTTCTATGTTGCTATAAACCCATTTCCCTTACAATTGTTACTGATCTAGTTTTAAATATTATAGGATGAACGGAATTGTTCTTACTTGGAGTGGGTTGATCAAGAGTGGCCATAGTCTTTGAAGATGTGCCTAGCAAAGCTCTGGAGCATGTATGAGGAAGAGAACAGAGGTAGGCTTAGAGAAAGTGTTGTCAGCGCTGAAGAATATTTGAAGATGTGGGATAAAAAGAGGAAGGTGGAGAATGAGCTCAGATGATGTAGGATGGAACCCTAATCGGTCGATCTTTCATGAAAGGAGCAGATCCCACGAAGAACACGAGGAACACGAGAGGGAAAACAGGGAAACCACAAGAGGAAACACTAAACCAACACGAATAAGTCACACATGTGCTAGATCCTCGAGTACATAAGGAAAGATACACGATCCACAGACAACTAAGGACGATACAAGGGTAGCCGGTCTTCTCCGTGAGGAGATCTTGAGTTCTTCCCTAAAAGGGGTCTTGAATCTGCTTGGGGGATCTTCTCCGGTGGAGGCTCGAACCTCCGAGGAGAAGGTATCCAAGTGGATGAGCAAAGCTCTCACACAAAATATGAGCTAATCCTTTGCTAACTCTAGAAAGGAGGATGGAGAGGTCTATATATATTCTTAGTGTAAAAGGGGCGAAAAAGGGGTACATGGGCTGCGGCCCAACACATGGCATCACATAGGCGCCGGACGTCTGGGAGTCACCGGTCGTTCGGAGGCTCGCGAGGGTCCGGACGTCCGGTGCGTGTCGGACGTCCGTGAGTTCGGCTTGGGTGTGCTTCGGTCGGACGTCCGGTCGGGGTCGAACGTCCAGGCGTCGGGCGTCCGTTGGGCTCCTGAAATCCATAGATTTGGCTTGGGTGCAGTGGCATCGGTCGTCCGGAGAGGGCCGGACATCCGGAGCCTAGAGATCGCCGGACGTCCAGTACTGGCCGGTCGTCTGGAGCCTGTAGCTTCTTCTTCATCACTTCTTCCTCTCCGTCTTCACGTTCATCTTCATCTTCTCCTTCTCCTTGCTCCTTAGCTTCTCCATGATATTTGAGTATGCACAAACTGTCCATATGAGGTAGTAGCCATGTCTCATGTGCATCGAAGTGGAAACGTGAGAGGAGTGATGTCACCTCGGTTTCGAGAGCTCTTGTGCGTGCTCGTGTCATGGGTCCACTAGGCACTTGGTGAGGCAATGGTAGGTCCATGGGGAAGACCTTGGGATGCTCCGCATCATCTCCCCTCCCTTGGGGAAGATCCATCCTCGGATCAAATTCTTCATCACCATGGTAGGGAGAGAGATCTTTGATGTTGAAGATGTCGCTCACGGAGTACTTGTCTCGTGGAATGTCGATCTTGTATGCGTTGTTGTTGTAGTGTGCAAGCACCTTGAAGGGTCCATCCACTCGTGGTCAAAGTTTGGACTTGCGTTCTTGGGGAAAGCGGTCCTTGCAAAGGTGTAGCCACACAAGATCTCCGGTGTTGAATACCATAGGTTGCTTGTTGAAGTTGAGCTTGGTCGCAAGGCGTTGAACTTGGCGCTCGATGGTGTTTCTTGTATCTTCATGCACCTTCTTGAGATGTGTCATCCATGCACTTGCGTCCAAATTGATGCGCTCTTGGAGTGGTAGAGGAAGAATGTCCAATGGCGATAATGGGTTGAATCCGTAGACGACCTCGAAGGGGGACTTGCCGGTTGTTGAGTGTTTTGCTCGGTTGTAGGCGAACTCGGTGATAGGTAGGCACTCTTCCCACTCCTTGATGTTCTTCTTGATGATTACTCTAAGTAGAGAGGAGAGTGTGCGGTTGGTTACCTCCGTTTGGCCGTTGGTTTGAGGATGGTAAGCCGTGGAGAAGAGTAGCTTGATTCCGAGATTGACGCATAGGGTCTTCCAAAAGTAGCTTAGGAACTTGACATCGCGGTCCGAGACAATCGTCTTTGGCACTCCATGTAGATGCAATATTTCCCTACAAAAGAGATTAGCAACATGTGAAGCATCGTCTATCTTGTTGCAAGGAATGAAATGTGCTATCTTAGAGAAACGGTCCACAACGACAAATACCAAATCCTTCCCATTTTTAGTCCTAGGCAATCCAAGTACAAAGTCCATGCTAATGTCTTCCCATGGTTGATAAGGAATTGGGAGAGGCATGTAAAGGCCATGGGATTGAGCTTTGGACTTAGCTTTGCGACATGTAGAGCATCGGTTGGTGAAGCAGTTGACGCCGCGAAACATCTTGGGCCAAAAGTAGTTCTTCGAGAGCGTGGCGAACGTCTTGTCTCAACCAAAATGTCCCATTAAGCCTCCTCCTTGAGATTCCTGGAAAAGCAACAAACGAAGAGAAGACTCGGGTATGCAAAGTTTGTTAGCTCTCATAAGATATCCATCTTTGATGTAATAGCGTTCCCAAGAGGTGTGCGTCAAACACTTGGCATAAGGAGTAGCCAAAAGTAGGATCATGCTCATACAAGTCTTTTATATGCTCAAAGCCATGACATCCAATTCAAGTTGAGTAACAAACATGCATATGCGGGAAAGGGCATCCGCCACAATGTTTTCCTTACCCTTAATGTACTTGATGACATAAGGAAAAGACTCAATAAATTCACTCCATTTAGTGTGACGCTTGTTCAACTTGGTTTGGCCCTTAAGGTACTTGAGCGTTTCATGATCGGTATGAATGATAAATTCATGAGGGCGGAGATAGTGTTCCCATTCATGCAAAACACGGACTAAAGCATAAAGCTCTTTGTCATAGATGGGGTAATTGAGTTGCACTCCGGAAAGTTTCTCACTAAAGTAAGCTATGGGGCGCTTCTCTTGCGTTAACACACCTCCTATGCCATTACCGCTAGCATCGCAATGAATCTCAAAGGGTTTGTCAAAGTTGGGTAATGCAAGCACGGGAGCATGAGTAAGCAAATTTTTAAGCTCATTGAAAGCGGTATCTTGGGATGGTCCCCAAACAAAAGGTGCATTCTTCTTGCTCAAGGCATGCAAAGGCGAAGCAATGGTGCTAAAATCTTTCACAAAGCAACGATAGAAACCCATAAGGCCAAGAAAGCTATGCACTTGTTGCAAATTGGTTGGTTGTGGCCAAGTCTTAATAACATTGATGTTGGACTCATCAACATGAACACCCTTGGAAGAGACAACAAAACCCAAGAAGACGAGCTTGTCAACGCCAAAAAGGCATTTCTCCATATTAGCATAGAGATGCTCTTTTTGAAGAGTTTATAAAATGATTCGGACATGGGTGACATGCTCTTTGAGAGACTTGCTAAAAACAAGGATATCATCGAAGTAGACCACAACAAACACACCAATGTAAGGGTGGAAGACATGATTCATAAGACGCATAAAAGTACCCGGTGCTTTTGATAGACCCATAGGCATGACTAACCACTCATACAAGCCAAACTTGGTTTTGAAAGCGGTTTTCCATTCATCACCCTCTTGTATGCGGATTTGATAGTAACCACTCTTAAGATCAATTTTTGAAAAGATAGTGGCACCACTAAGTTCATCAAGCATATCATTAAGGCGTGGAATGGGATACCTATAACGAACGGTGATAGCATTGATAGGTCTACAATCGGAGCACGTGCAAAAGCTACCATCTCATTTTGGCACAAGGATGACCGGGACGGCACAAGGGCTCAAACTTTCATGCACATGTCCATGGTCTATGAGATGCTTTACTTGCCTTTGTATTTCTTTGGTTTCTTCGGGGTTGATGCGGTAGGGAGCTTTGTTCGGAAGTGGTGCTCCGGGGATGAGGTCGATGTGGTGCTCGATGCCTCGTAGTGGAGGTAGTCCCGGAGGTAGCTCATCGGGGAAAGCATCGTGAAATTCCTGCAAAAGAGAAGACAACACTAGAGGAAGAGTGTGAGAGGTGTTATCTCATGGTGCATTGTCCTTGCATAAAAGGACGTAGTGTAGTACACTAGATGGGTTCTCACACACTCCTCTTATCTCACTTTTGGTGGCAAATAGGACTAAGTTCTTCTTTTCGCTCATCGTGGAGGCGCTCGATTTGGGCTTGTGGCGCTCACTCTCTTTTTGGTGGCTTGCTCTCTCACTATTAACTCCACGACAGGTGGCTTGCTTGCCGGCGACAACTTGGCTTCGATACATGGGACGAAGTACGTACTCCTTGCCCTTCATCTTGAATATGTAGTGGTTCATTCGGCCGTTGTGGATGACTCCTCTATCAAATTTCCATGGGCGTCCAAGGATAAGGTGGCAAACGATCGTTGGAACGACGTGGCACTCCAAGGTGTCTTCGTAGGCGCCAATTTTGAAGGAGACTTGTACTCGATGCTCGACTTGGATAGTGCCGAAGTCGCTAAGACATTGCACTTTGTATGGATGTGGGTGCTTCATCTTGGGTAATTGGAGCTTGGAGCAAAGTTCTTCACTTGCGAGATTATGAAAACTCCCTCCATCGATGATGACCTTGATGGAGCATCCATTGATGCCGGCCTTGGTGTGGAATATGTGGCATCTTTGGTCTTCTTCTTGGTGACGTTGGAGAGTCAAGAACTTGGAGACAACAAGAGCGAGACTTGAATCTTCATCGCAAAAGACTTGTTCCTGTTCATCGTTCACTTGCCGGTGCATGGCGATTTGCTCGATGGCATCCATTTCTCCTTCACTCATTGAGTCATAAGTGCCGTCGTCGTTGAGGATCATGGTCCGCTTGTTGGTGCACTCGTAGGACTTGTGGCCTCGGCCTCCGCATGTGAAGCATTTAAAGGAACTTGTCTTGACGGTCTCATCAGTGGGGGTTGATGATGATGAAGCTCTCGGCTTGAAGTTGCTTGTAGTAGGAGGATTACTTGGAGTTGACGAAGCTTTCTTGGAACCCGACTTGTCGACGTTGCTTGTAGAAGGCTTGGTAGACGGTGTTGGAGTCGTTGAAGCTTGGGTGTTGGAGAAGCCGTATGACTTGGATGAGAACTTGGAATACTTGTAATTGTCTTGCACTTGACATTCCGCTTTGGTAGCTTGATGCATTAGCTCGATGAGGTTCGAGTATGGTTAGAAGTCAGCGATCTTCTTGATAGGATGGTTGAGTCCATTCAAGAAACGTGCCATAGTTTGCTCATCATCTTCCGTGACATTGGCTCTTATCATGGCAATCTACATCTCCTTGTAGTATTCTTCAATGCTCTTGGTTCCTTGCTTGAGTAGTTGGAGTTTCTTGAAGAGGTCGCGGTTGTAGTAGGTAGGCACGAAGCGTGCTCTCATGACATCCTTCATTTGTGCCCAAGTAGTGATGGGTGGTTCACCTCTTCCCTCTCGGCGCTCGATGACTTGTTCCCACCAAATGAGGACATAGTCTTGGAACTCAAGGGATGCCATCGTGATCTTCTTCTCTTCTTCATAGTTGTGCAAATGTAAGATTTTGTCGACTTCAATGCCCATGATAGGTACTCTTCGAGATCGTTGCTTCCATTGAACTTGGGCATGGTGAACTTGAGCTTGCCGTAGCGTTGCTCTTCATTGTGTTGGGGTCGGGGATGATGACGCCCATGTTGTTGATGATTGTCAAGCTTGTGTCGCTCTTGGTGAGGAGGGTTATCAACCTCATGTTGCTCTTGTCGTGGAGGATTTCCAATGTCGTCATGCTCTTGATGAACTGGATGTTCTTGGCGAGCTTGTGGAGGAGCTTGTCAAGATCGAGGAGGAACTTGAGGAACTTGACGATGCACGCGAGCTTGAAATCTTTGTTCTTGAACTTCTTCGTGAAGTGCATCTTCATGTTCACGAGCTTGTCAGCCTCGGTTGGCTATGGCGCGATTTGAATCTTGGAGGGATTGTTGCACCGCAAGTGCTTGAGCTTCACGGAGTTGTTGTTCTTGGCGTTGTGCCTCGGCATCTTGTGCATCTTGGTGTAGATGCGCGCACTCTTCCTCTTCATGTTGGTGTTGTCGTTGCCGTTCTCGTGCTAGCGTGAAAGCCTCTTGGGTTTGATGTTGTCGGTGCTCTTGAGAGTCGGTGTCGCATAGAGGATTGAGGCTTGCTTGATGATCGTTGCGCACGGCACGGCGTAGAGTGTTTGATGTCGGTGTACTTGAGCGGGAGAGGGTGAAGTCAGAGTGTCGACTTGAGCGGGTCCTTCTTGATGAAGACGAAGTGGAAGAAGAGCGGTTGAGCAACAAAGCGCGAATCTCGTCCATCCTTGCGTCATTCTCTTGCTTGTGATCATCGAGCTTGTGGTCGAAGTAGTCCCTTGTACGTTGCTCGGAGAGTCGCAAGTCAGCGGTGAGGTTGTCGATGTGTTCACTCATTGCTTGTTGCTCTTGATGCAAAGCACATTGTGCACCAAAGAGGTGGCTCTTGGTAACGTAGGAGTTCATGGCGTCGTCGTGCTCAATGAAGAGTGGGTTTGTAGAAGTACTTGGCCTATCCATCATTCCAAGACAAATGTGAGTGGTAGAAAGAGAAGAACGATCGAATACCAAATGTACCTTGACCGAAGTTGAAAGTGGATCGATGATCACTCCAATGTAGGACAAGGAAATATCACAATTGGTACTAGCTCTTGTCGGTTTCTCACACCTACACAAGTAAAAGCTTATGGTGGAGCTTGGTTAGGATGGTGGCACAAAATTTGATGCAATTGTAAGTGAGCTTCAATAATGTTGGAAAAGATTCGCAAGATGCAATGTAACAAGTAGACCAAGCATATAAGGTACATGAAAACACACACGCAAAACGATAAGTGGGGTCGTGCAACCAAGGATGAGCCAAAATGTGGAATCCACAAAAATGCTCGTGTTGCACAACACTAGAGAGACGCTAGCACGATTGCACAATAGGCGGATACAAGAACTTGTTCACAACCTACTTAGCAAAAATGCAACGACTTCTATCCCAAGTATGCTCTATGCAAGGTGTTCCTATGTGATGATCCAAGATGATCGGGTATGACAATCTTAATGTTGTATGATGCTATGGTTCTTGCTTAAAAGCTCTTTGCTTATCTTTCCTTTTGCTTAAAAGCTTGTTTGGCTCTTTGTTGTTTGAGCTCTTTTCTCATGCAATGCTTCACGAACCAAGATAGCAATTGTGTATGCGATGACAACCTTGTGATACCAGAGATGATACCAAAATATGCAACAATGATGTATGTATGCTATGGGAAGTATGATCACTAATGTGCACAAGTCTCGTTGCCGGCAATACTCAATGGCTAGTCTCGATGGGTAAGCAATGCAAAGGAGTAAGGCTATGATGGCTATCAATGTAATGGCAAGAATGATGTATCACGATACCAAGACAAGGTTACCGTTCTTGCTTACAGTATGGTGTCAAAATGGTGGACCGAATACCAAGATGTAGTCGAGGTGGTCATTGTTGATGACGCGTCCATGGCGAAGATGAGCGGCGGTGATGTTGATGTCGAACCGTACCTAGATAGCCGAAACACAAAAGGATACGGAACCACAACTTAAATTCTCAAAGCTTGAAGTGGCAACACGTGTGGGAGTGCGAAACGGGTAAGCAATGGTGGTGGTAGCGGAAGTGGTGATGGTGTATAGGTGGTAGGAGTGCGTATGCTGAAATGTGGGGCGGTGGTGGTGCAAAACTGAAAAAAATAGTTTCGTCAGGGTTCGTCGGACGTCTAGGATGGGCCAGTCGTCCGGTCATCGGACGTCCGGTAGGGGTCGGACGTCCGGTGCCTGGGCGAACTTTGGGCATGGGATGAACAACGAGGGTTCGTTGTGGAGATGTCGAAATTCGTCGAATCCGGAGGATTTCGTGGATGGAAATGGTGGGGACAAGGGGAAAAAGCCAGATCCACTCAAAACAATGCAAATCCACGGATCAAATCCAACAAAATTTCAACACACCAACAAATCACAAAAAACATTTGGGGCTATTTTTGTGGGGATTTTTCGCATTTGGGACAAAAACAACAAAAACTAGGCTAGCAACACAACATGGAGGCTCCGAAATCGTGATCAACGAGGCTCTTGATACCAAGATGATGTAGGGTGGAACCCTAATCGGCCGATCTTTCACGAAAGGAGCGGATCCTGCGAAGAACACGAGAGGGAAAACACAAGGGGAAACACAAGAGGAAACACTAAACCAACACGAATAAGTCACACATGTGCTAGATCCTCGAGTACATAAGGAAAGATACACGATCCACGGACAACTAAGGACGATACAAGGGTAGCCGATCTTCTCCGTGAGGATAGTTCTTCCCTAAAAGGGGTCTTGCATCCGCTTGGGGGATCTTCTCTAGTGGAGGCTCAAATCTCCGAGGAGAAGGTATCCAAGTGGATGAGCAAAGCTCTCACACAAAATATGAGTTAATCCTTTGCTAACCCTAGAAAGGAGGAGGGAGAGGTCTATATATAGTCTTAGTGTAAAAGGGGCGGAAAAGGGGTACATGGGCTGTGTACACATGGCAGCGCACAGGCAGCTAATCCTTTGCTAACACATGGCAGCGCACAGGCGCCGGACGTCCGGGAGTCACCGGTCGTCCGGAAGCTCGCGAGGGTCCGGACGTCTGTGCGTGTCGGAGGTCCGTGAGTTCGGCTCGGGTGTGCTTCGGTCGGACGTCCGGTCGGGGTCTGACGTCCGGGCGTCGGTCATCCGTTGGGCTCCAGAAATCCGTAGATTTGGCTCGGGTGCGGTGGCGTCGGTCGTCCGGAGAGGGCCAGACGTCCGGAGCCTGGAGATCGCCGGACGTCCGGTCCTGGCCGGTTGTCCGGAGCCTGTAGCTTCTTTTTCATCACTTCTTCCTCTCCGTCTTCACGTTCATCTTCATCTTCTCCTTCTCCTTGCTCCTTAGCTTCTCCATGATATTTGAGTATGCACAAAGTGTCCATATGAGGTAGTAGCCATGTCTCATGTGCATCAAAGTGGAAACGTGAGAGGAGTGATGTCACCTCGGTTTCGAGAGCTCTTGCGCGTGCTCGTGTCATGGGTCCACTAGGCACTTGGTGAGGCGATGGTAGGTCCATGGGGATGACCTTGGGATGCTCCGCATCATCAGATTTTTTAAATCAGACTTTGCTAAAATGGTGTTGGCGAAGGAGGAGGCACTTTCCTAGTTGGCCAGTGCAAAACAGGTTCTTACTATACTAAAAGCAGATGTGGATAAGACGAGCCTGGATGATCTCGATTAGGGAAATGAATATATTATTCTAATATTGTTCTTATGAAGTTGAACTAGCTATATGTTGTATTGTGTTGTTTTTCAGGTAGCTATCGTACCATAATGTTAAAATATATTTATGTGCCTGATATGAAATTGGCAAACAACTGTTTGACATGAAATGTGAATTTGCGTAATACTGGAATTATTAATTGTAAACTAATAAACCTGCTAAATGTGTCATGGAAATTTGCAAACGGTTCTAGCAGTAAAAGCGCTTGTGATGGATAGCCCAATGCCACACTATTTTCTTCATCAAATCGTGTGTGATGTAGTTGATAAAAGCAAATGGTTAACCAAGGCAGAGCATGTGTGATAGTTACACCTATCACACACGAGCCTATACATAAACCTGCGTGGGATGTACATACGAACGGAAACGTTTTCCCTAGATTGACTGTGTGGGATGTACATACAAACGGAAACGTTTTCCCTGGATTGACTATGTGGGATGTACATACGAACGGAAACATTTTCCCTAGATTGACTGTGTGGGATGTACATAAGAACGGAAACGTATTCCTTGGATTGACTATGTGTGATATACACACGAACGAAAATGTTTTTCTAGGATTCACCGTGTGGGATGTACATACAAACAGAAACGAATGGGTTTCGATGCCTCGCCCGATCACACACGAGCTCATTTTGCCCCAGCCTGTGTGCCCGGAGGGCCTATCCCTGACGGTTTCCGGGTCGTGTGGGAAGGACCCACCTATCGCCCACACTCACTTGGCGACTGTTCCAAATGCCGTCATGGAAAGGGGTTAAAAACCGTGTGTATTTCTCCTCGCTGTACCAGTGGATGTTGATATTTTTTCATATAAATAAGGTCAAAATTTATGAAGTTTGACTTCAGACAATTCTTATATGCAGAGTAAAAAGGAGCAGAGGGAGTATTGAACACACCTTTCCATTTGATTTAACAATGGCACTGTTTGGATACTCTAACTTAGCTAGAGGTTAGAGTTAGTTTCTGGCTCATGACAGTTAAAAGGGAGAGAGAGATTGGTGGAATAGTTGATTGTATTGCTTGAGTCTCATGGGCATATATATAGGAGTACATGGTCATCTTGGAGTACAAGTCAAGGTAGAATAAATCCTACGCTATCCTACATTTCCTAAATAACAATGATACTAAACAATGACTAACCCTGAGCTAACTTTAGCCAAAGAGGTGTTTGGATGACAGTGTTAGATTGACAATAAATGCACTAGGATAACTAGCCCCAATCAGCACCTCTTGGGTGGGATGGTTGTTTTGGGTGGGTTTGACACAACTAGCTCAAACTAGCCCTCATGTTTGGATACTTTAGGGCTATTTGAGCCCAAACTAGCTCAAACTAACTCTAACCCATGGATCCAAACAGGGCCAGTAACTAGTGTACTTAGACCCGCACAATACAAGTTTGAATGACTACATTTGCTTGTTTTTAAATATTAGGCCTGTTGCAGTTAATAACACACATTTCCACTTCTTGTTTTTAAATATTAGGTTTTTAAAAATTTGGTCTTGCACATGTAGGTCCTGTTATCAGAGGTTTTGACCCACTGTTTGACCCTTTTTGCATATGTGGAAATGATTTGTTCATTAATATCAGTCAAGTGAAGAAACTCTGGAAGATTGTCACGATAAAAAAATTAATGACAAAAAATAACAAGATCTTTGTCTGCACAATGAAGAAGACATCAGTTCACCACGGGATGGTACTAACTGTTATACCTTGTCTTTTTAATTCCTTTGTGCCATTTCAAATCTGGAGAAGATATTTATGCATATCCTTGTTTTCAAGCCTTTCCAAAGCAGTTCACTGATGGTTACCTCTCAAACCACCTGTTTGGTCAGGAGGCGAGGAAGGTTTTCGTACAACACCCATGGTTCAATATTGAAGTGTTCCTGAAGAGGACAAAGGATGGACGGTCAATCATCCACAGGCACTGGCCTAAAGTTGCAAAGACCTTCAACATCAATGAAGGCTCAATATTTGCCTTCTGCTTCAGCAGTTTTGCAGATGAGATTAATCTGTCTATGTTCCGTCTATGATGCTAATTTCAAAAGGTTGTAGATGTTGCATGTGAAACTTGGTGCTAGAGCAGTTGTGTAATGGGGTAGCTGAGTGCTGAAGTACTCTGATGTATTTCAATTATGAAATCATGCTTCCTTAATATGGAAATGAAATATATTGTGTGCTTAATATGAAATGTCAATTAGATTAATAAATGGATTATTAATAATAGGGCAATTAGCCTGCTAATGGCCAATTAGCCTACTAATTGATTTTTTGTTGCAAACGGTTATTGAGAGAACACCGTGGGCGATGACCTCAGGAAACGCACATAGTTTCTAGGAATAAACCGTGTTGGATCAATGAACAATCACACACGACACCCTCTTGAAAACTGTTTGCATTAGCCACCTTGCACAAATGTTTACCACATAAAAAGTGTGTGTGATAGACAACCTTTGCCACACAATTTCTTCTACGCACCGTGTGTGATGCATTTTGTAATGCAAACGATAAAATTGTTAATATCGTGTGCAATGGCAACGCTATCACAAACGATTTAATGGGGAAAATTATGTGTGATGTACATGCGAACGGAAACATTTTCCTTGGAGTGACCGTGTGGGATGTATATACGAACGAAAACATACTTCTTGGATTAACTGTGTGCGATGTACATACTAACGGAAACGTATTCCTTGGATTGACTGTGTGGAATGTACATATGAACGGAAACGTTTAGCGGGACTGACTATGTGGGATGTACTTACGACCGGAAACAATTTAGCATGTATAATTCTATTTTTAGCACAATTGTACGTATAACCGTATTTGTTCGCTCGCCAGTCGCAAATGACCTCATTTTGCCGAGCATGTGTACTAGGAGGGCATATCTCGGGCGGTTTCTGGGTCATGTGGGAAGGACCGCCCCTATCGCAGTCACTCACTTGGCGACGGTTCGGAACGCCATTGCGAAAAGGGGTTAAAACCATTTGTATAGCACCTCGCTGTACCAGTGACCACATTACTAACCATGTAGGCTCAAAATGCTCGATACTTCCTTGAAAAGGTCCGACAGAATGAGTATATGCATATGTCATACAATCACTATGCTCATTCGTCTGGAAGGAATTTCAATGCTTATTCCTTCGATTATGCTCATTCTCCTTCAAGAAACAACTATGCGAAAGAAGCTCACTCTACTGTTTCGAAGCCACCTGCAAAGATGTGGGTGGTTAAGAAAGCCTAATTCTTTTGTAGGGTTATGTCTCCAGGTGTACAGAATGGATAATGGATAGTGGATGCACTAGTCATATGACCGGAGACAAGTCGTTGTTTATTGACCCAACTTTTTTTTTGAAGGTTACAGCAGTAGGAAAGGCTCCTACTGCATATATATTAAAAGATCAGGGTAACTGATTGTTACATTTTGTACAAGGGAGGGCAGCTAATTAAGCTCTAGGTACAAAGAAAGAAAAGAGTGAAAGGAAATATTTGCCAAGCTAACTATGGGATTGTCTCAAGAATTGTGGAGACTAGCTGTCTATTGCGAGTAGGCAGTTGATAGGAAATGGTACTAAAGTCACCCTTGAATCTATTTTTCTAATATGGAATCGAGGGAGCCACCTGTCTGAAGTAGTTGTTGTTGGCTCCCTTCCCGCTCAATATTTGGGAAGAGGACCAAGGCCTCTATAAGTAGGGCTAGCCACCACCATAGAAAAGGGGGGCGAGGAGACGGCATCTTAGATCACTCCGTCACCCATACAAGTTAGCCACGCACAAGAACACCTCAACCTCAGGAGGCAGTTCTTCCCCTTGTATTGTTCATCATCAGCCCAAGAGGCAATCCACCACCACCACACTAGAGTAGGGTGTTACACCACAACGGTGGCCCGAACCAGTATAAATCCTGTGTCTTTCTGTGTTGCGAGTTCGTCGAGTTTGTCCACGAGATCTTAGCGAGCTAGGGCGTAGATCGGTAGGAGGGAAAGACTTCGTGCGCACCCCAGTGTTCGAACCTTAAGGGTTTGCCGGAACCCCACATCCGACACACACACCTCTCCACATTTGCAAATAAGGCCTTCCCTCATTCATCCTTTTCTCTCACAAGATAAAATACTCATACAAATGCATCTTGATGTTACGTGCAACGCACGGGCATTATGGGGGTTCAACTGAGAATATAATACTCAGACAGGCTCACGGTTCTGGACTTTGGGCCGCAGGCCCACCCTGCATGTTTTGGGGCCCATGTGTTCTACCTCAGCGCTTTTCATATTGTAAGCGGTACGAAGCTGGTTTTAGATGCCGTCGCAAGGCAAACACACAAAATTGAATAAAGCACGACAGCTGTTGGAATGAAATCGAATGACAGTTCCTAACCAGCAATGAGAGTTGCAATTCTATCAATGATATACCATGTGATAAATAATACTGTCGTATTACTTATACACACAGGACACCTGTTTTACCATGCCAGATTATTACATCAAAATCTCTCAGAGGATAGATCAGTTCGGCAGTTGTGTGCTGCTACTGAAGAATTTAAAAGTTGATTTGGACCAACTCTCCTTGCCGAGAAAGTTCAATTTTGAGATCATCCCCTACCGCAAGATATGATTTAGATTTGAACCTTGACCATCCTTTAGCATCAACCCTCATGCGACCATCCTTTGTACTTACGATATATTGAGTAGGTTCATTCACACCAAGGCTGCGCATGGTAAGAGAAACTTGGCCGCTGTCGCTCGGATTGTTGAACGACTCCCTCGTTGCTCTAGGAATTCTCTGGTTGCAAACAAGAAGACATACCCAAACAGTTAGATCAACACAGTGAATCATGCGAAACAACATGGAAATAAAAAGGAATGAAGCACTTGGGCGGCCAATGCTTACCAAGAAGGTGGACATGTCGGTTTTTGTAAGGACTTTGGTATATGAAGTGCGAACTGCAGCCCAGTCTATTGCCGGTGCAACAACTCGTTCGGTTGCCGCTGCACGGGCCGGAGCAGATGGAAGTGCAAGTGTTGGTGCAGGCGCCGAACCCGCTGCTGCTGCCGGAGATGGTGCTCCTTGTAGAGCTGGTGCCGGTGTCGGAGCAGGTGCCGGTGTTGATGCCCGATCCTCCGGTAGATCAGCCCGATCCGCTGACGCGGTCGGTGTCCAATCCTCAGCTGGATCAGACTAAGCTGCTGCCGCTGTTAGTGCTAGAGCAACTGCCAGTGCTCGACCCATTGCTGAAGGTGGTGCCGATGTGCGAGACAGCGGCAATCGTGTCTGGTCTGCTATGATCAGCTTTCTAACTTGACTAGGCTCCGTGACCGTGATCCAGTTTTTTTCTTCATTTCTTTTAAACGCGAGAAGGACTAATTGTGGCGTTTTTCTTAAACCAAATTGCAGTTCATCATAGGGATTCAGCTTGTACTCAGACAACAAACTAATCTAATTTTTTCTAGTAATATAAGTGATGGACAGTGCCTTCGTTAGTGACACGACATAAGAAGTGAAACCTGCAAAAATAGCCATCGTAGAGCAAACAATTTACTCTGTGATGAATGTCACATGGCAAAACCTACATCATAAAATTGGAGGAAAAGAAAGAAAACATGACATTAAACCAATAAGATTCAGACAGTAAATCAATAAGATTTCCTTGATGTGACACGAGTGAATCCTTACCAGGAAATCACTATGTTGAAGTACTAAACAGAAGATTGATCGTCCAACTACGGGTGGCATGCAGGGGCCTCGCCTACTCCCACAAGCAGGACAGTCCAAAGGTCATGACAAATCGTATGGACTGAACATCCATGGCACTGGAAATCCCGGTGGGTGCGATAAACCCTGCAATGCATACAGATATTGGAGTGTAACCATAATTGATAAACCGTCCTCACAAAAAAGATGATCTGGATACTTCAAAATATACAGACTGAATTGAGTGGATAGACATTAAATAGACCGTTCTTAGGACTGACCACACACCAAAAGCGGTAGTACTAATAAACAATACAGGGTTCACAAACACAAATCAAGTACTGAACAATAGTACTTACTACAGACAAGCAATGTTGCACTAATTAAAATCTGCATACTATTTCTTGCCACCGACCAATGGGATGAACCCCGCATAACTGACTAGGCCATGGACTTCGTGAGAGATGTCTACATGCACCATCACCATCTCATCAACCTTGGAGAACCTAACAGAGTGGTCTTTCCACTCATAAACATGATGATGAAGACATGCCGCATCAAATTTGTTGGGAAGATTTACAAGAACCACACCCTTCGTAGTCGAAAGCACAGCCAGGAAATTGTTGTGGTCAAGTACAGCCTCAAGAACACGCCCGACAACAATGCTACAGGAAAACACTAGTTCAGGACACGTGGCGACAAGGACACAACAACTGCATAGTTTAGCAGTAGAACTCATCCTCAGGTCTTCCAGTTCACACGGCATGACTTTGAGAACTTCATCTCCTCCATGGACCTGGTTCTAATTCCAACAGAAACCATATTTTATTACTACCTCCGTTCAAAAATATAAGATGATTTTCGATATTATACTCCATATATGACTACATATAAGCATGGAAATGAGTGAACAAAGACACTAGAACATGTCTTCAAAGGCATGAGAGAAGAGGGATTACTTGCAATATCCATAACACAAGTTACTGAGGCAAATATACCCTCTTCAAAGGTAGCATTGATGTTCATAAAGTACGTAGTTGAAAGTAATCTATAATAAATCAGTGTCAACCTCTCGCATGTTTTGGTCAAAAGAGGAATTTAGAACCGTCATTTGGCACACAAAAATCACATGCAAGATCACCCAGAAAGTTGTACTACTAGTACTGCGTGTTAGATGAAAAAACACAATCAAGATCAAGAAAAAGATCGTCAAGAAGAGATATTACCTGGACTTTCTTAATGAGGGACCCCGGAGAGGGGGGCTTGGATAGGGCGATGGCTTTGAGCTTGTCTGCGGTAGTCTCGGCAGGGTGCTTGCGCTTCTTCGTACCATGAGCCTCGACGGTTTTGGCCAGAGCCATAGACATCACTTCGGCCGGTGCTCCAGCGTCCATCAAGAAACTGTCAAATAGAAATAAAAGAAAAGAAACCATAATCGCAAACCCAATAGAAGAACAGAAAGGGAGTTATAGGATCAGTCTCACGGTTGCAAGACCAGGCCTTGGCCAGAATCAACACCATTGATGCGCTCACCTTTCCTTCTTTGGGAGAGAAGAATAATGGCAGAAGCAGGTCGGGGTTTTCTTGAAGAAATGAGGACCAAGATGAGGGAGAAGCGAGTTGGGTAGAGAGGAAGCTGAGAGAGAAGAGTGAAATGATGGTTGCTTCGTCCGTCCAACTTACTGTTGGAAAGGAGGGGGTTTTGTGATTTGACGGCTCATTGGGCATTACTGCAGTGCTTCTATCGGGGTAGTCTACCATCACTCTACTATGGAGTAATTTAGTGCATGCCTGGTGGACCCCGATGCTGGCTGTCCCACACGTCGGCGAGAGTGAGTAATTTAGTGCATGGCTGGAGGAGGATCCGCATGGTAGAGCATTGATGGGATCTACGGTAGGGTGCGTCGACTGCAAATTAAAATTTCCTACACGCAGAACAACCAAGAACATGCTATGGGAGATGGATCACAGTTCGTTACCACTAGACGCGCAGTGCCGTGCAGCGGAAGAAGAGTTGGGGCAACGCGTCTGCGTGGATCGTCTCCTCCTCGTCCGATCTCCCTCGTACAACCGGTGGTCGGTTCCCATGTACAGGTTCGCCGGAGCGGCGCAAGTGCACTGCCTCTAACGGTATCCGCGCGTGCACGAGGAACGTCGTGCGGCGGACTGCTAGGTCCGATCACACAACCGGTGGCGAGTGGAGGTGTCTATTCGCAACACATGCAAACCCTAGTGACAGCGCCGAAGCAATCAACACATGAGTATGCCGCACCTCCACTATATATATAGGCGTCCATCACGGACTCAACACTTGGGCCTCACACGGACCCTAAAGCCCATAAGTCTACTCGGCCACAATCCGAATACAGTTCGGATCACATCCGACCAATGTCCTCGGATCCGACCTCATAGGTTCCTTCCCTTAAGCGCGCGACCCCTTAGGTTCAAGTCGGCTTGGTCGCAGTTCGGATCACCTCCGAACTGCACTGTTGGTAGCGGCCTCTAGCAAGGCATGCCGAACACCAAGCAGACTATGAAGCTGGTTAGCGGACCTGTACATCACACTTACATTCCTTTTGCCACACGATATATGTTGTCGAGCTCAAGGCGAGTCTGTCATCCTTGTGCTAGCCCAACCTCTTTCTCGTTCCAGTGATGCCGACCACAAACCGGATTATCTCATAATCCTTGTTGCATGGCCATGCTTATCCTGGTTGCATCACACGAGGGGCCCAGAGTATATCTCTCCTGATCGGAGGGGCAAATCCCATCTTGCTCGACCACGTCTCGTAGCATGGTTCTGGACAAACCCGAAACCTACCTTTATAACCACCCAATTACGGAGTAGCGTTTGGTCGGCCCAAAGCAAGTCTGTCACCATCCTGAGTACATGCGCCAGCTCAGGTCTTAGGACATAGAACATATGTTGTACTAGAGACTCACAGATGACATATTGTTGCATCTCATAGTTGGGTCTGTCCGACTTGGACCTTATCTTGACTCGGATCCGACTACGTCGAATACGACCAGATCCTTCCAAGTCCATATTATCCGGTTAGCATCCAATGCTCCATGGCTAGTGAGAGCAAGCCATTGACCGTGTCATATGCTAGTCTAGTTGGCTGCGCGTCCACACACCCTTTTCGACTAGGGACCTTTTAGGACAGTCATCATACAATGCGTAGTCCCACAAACAAGTCACGTACTTGTTGATACACATCATTGATAATGTCCAAGGACTATCTTTATTTATAAACACATAGGAAATATCATCATACATGATTGCCTCTAGGGCATATCTCCAACAAGCGTGTCCACTTTTTCTGAAGAAGAAAATGATTACAGCAAGCGTTTCCACTCTTATGACGGAGGAGTGCAAAACACGGCAGCCACTTGAACATACACAGTGCTCCTACTACTAGGCATGTGCAGTGGTTCATACGTCATTACTACATAATCTTGTTGCTAGTGTAGTAAGATATGACGACACCAAATGATGTTGTGCGCATGTCAACTATATGAACAGTAATGTAGTAACATAGTACCACTTTTTTGACTGTCCGGTCGAGAATGAATAGTGAGACCAATGTTAACAGAACTAGGTCTACAGCGCATGGAGAGTACGGTGCTACAGTACTCCATGAAACATGAACCATATGAAGCACAAATAGTGTTAGGCAGGGTGTATGAAGGGTGCACGGGATGGGAGCAAAAGTTCCCTTTTCGACCCACTTTTGGGTGTTTGGCAGAGTGCATGAAGGGTGCATGAGTCCACACTAGTAGGTTAACACAAATACACGAAGAGGAAACAACTATATTGAGATGAGAATGCAACCAAACACGCCCACACGCTTTGTGCTACAGTGACTGATCTGCACCGTCTGAGTTTGATCCAACGGTCATGTTGCACCGAGACATGGACATGCCCATGCAGAGGGCGCCAAAACACCACCGAAGTCCCTCTGCTTCTCGAGGCGCACGATGTTGGTGATGCAGGGGGCGAAACGGCTAAAAGGCAATGCTATCTACGGGAAGGCGGAGGGAGCCAGCCGAGGAGCGGGGAATCTATCGGCATTCTGGGAACGGGGGTCCCCAGACTTGCCTGCCTGCGGCCCGCGGCGTGGCGGAGCCAGCAGGCCATACGGCCCATCTTCACCAACAAAGCATCCAAGACCCTCACGAGGGGCCAAGCCTCGCAAGGCGGACGACGCAAGACCTCCTTTGGAGTGGCCTAGCTAGGCAGGCTCACGAGGAGCGGAGATATCAAGGCGAGGCGAACCTCACGAGGCTCTCATGACGTGAGCCATGACGATCGACACCAGGCGGGCGCCAGCGCGCGCAGCGTCCTTGTTTCCTCTTTGGTGCAAAGGGGGCGAGCGCAGCCACGGAGTACCAAGGCCTCAGGCAAAGGTTGCCATTTCGGTGCAACAAGACCAAGACCATGGACTGCAAGACGGAGGTCATCATGGAGCCCAAGACGGCGTCACCACCAGAGCTTTGTGCAGGCTAAGACCGCTTTTGTCAGGATAGCTTGTACTAGCTGCCCCCCTTCAAATTAGCCCACCATTGTTGGCTCCCTTCCCGCTCGATATTTGGGAAGAGGACTAGGGCCTCTATAAAATAGGACTAGCCACCACCATAGTAGGGGGGATCTGATCAGATCCAGAAAGATCTCACCTTAGCTTAGGAGACACACCAAAAGTTCATACGCACAGGAACACCTCAACCTCAGGAGGCTGTTCTTCCCTTGTATTGTTCATCATCAGCCCAAGAGGCAATCCACCACCACCACACTGGAGTAGGGTATTACACCACAACGGTGGCCCGAACCAGTATAAACCCTGTGTCTTTTTGTGTTGTGAGTTTGTCGAGTTCGTCCGCGAGATCTAGCGAAGCTAGAGCATAGATCGGTAGGAGGGAAAGACTTCACGCGCACCCAGTGTTCGAACCTTAAGGGTTAGTCGGAGCCCCACATCGGACATTTGGCGCGCCAGGTAGGGGTGCGCCAGAGCTTCTTCTCCGCCAATCGGCTCTCCGACGCTCACTGGCTACGATGTCTGGCGACCCAAGGGCCAGATCCAACCGCTGGGTAGTCTGGCCGGCCCGGACGGCGCCGCCTGCCCATGAAGATCTCGACCCCGCACCCCAAGCGGCGCGGGCGCCACCAAGCTCTGCCGGGCATGGACAGCGCGGCCAGGCATCATCCACCCTCACCCCGCGGCAAGCGCGAGCCGCGGCGAGTGCAACGAGTCACGCTGCAACAACAACACCACACTCACGGTGGGAGCAAGCGAACATGCGGGCGGCACTCACAGTGGCAAGGGAGCTGCTGCGATGTAGGCTGATGGAGAGCGGCTGGGACACGCTGCTTGAGCGCGTTGCTGAGCTGCTGGACGCAGCGGCATTGGGAGCGCCACCCTTCTGCTATCGACTTCCCCCCAGGCCACTGCAGGGTCGCGCGGCGAGCCTCACCACACCTGCGCGCCATCGACTACGCCCGGGGGCTTCGTCAACATCAGCACGGCTGGCGGCGTAGGGGGCTCCAACCCCCCCATGCCGCCCGCGACAAACACAAGCGCAAGCGTCACCCCCATGGTCCCGACAGGATGCCATATTATCATCCCCAGGACACCATCATGGACAGGGCAACATGGAGCGTGGGGCACCATGGCGAGGTGTTCGGGGTGACGGCCTCGGAGGCCTACGTGCCCCGCATGATGGACCAAGGGTACGCACCAGAGGACGACATTGGCTCATTTGTTGGAGAAGATTGGGGAGAAGGGGCGGTAGGAGTCGAAGCCTTCCATGAGCCAGCGGAGAACCACAGTGATCGCGCCGGCGACGACAACTACAGGGTACCACTAACCTCTTAGGAACAGGCTTATGCTAACCATGGGCTACAGATGAATCAGGTTGCAGCATCGATCGACGACCCCGGCACGGCGGCACCCGTCTCAACAAGGGAGACACGCTGGGGGCCGCCGAGAGGGAGCCAGGAGCAAGGCCCCTCCCCATGGCACGTGAAACCAGGGGGCACCCGGAGGTAGGCCCTCTGCCGGGGTGGCTTCAACGACCCTTCCCCCGATAGAGGACCCGTGGTCGCCGAGGGAACCACTAGCGTCCTCTTTTCCTCCTTTGTGTCGTCCTGGTCTCCGGCTGGCTCAAAGGAGGTCAAGAGTGGCGCAAGGCAGGGCCCTCATCTGGCGATATGAAGCAAGGCCAGTACCTGTGAAGAAGGCCCGGTGCCTGTGAAGCTCGCCGCCCGTGACACTCTCACGTAATAATGAGTTGGGGCAGTACATGCCCCGGAGTCTCAGGAGCGCCGGCCTCAGGCCCTGGGGCTCCCTCCCACGCCTAGTGGACATCACTTAGCTCCGTGCTAGTGAGAAGACTTGAAGACCCGAAGACTAGACTAGGTGCCGGACGCGGCCTTTTGCTTTGGATCTCTCTTTCTGTGGCTTTGCTTTCTGATTCTGGACTTAAGTTGACGCTGAATTTTTATCGATGCGCGCGGGGGGTGCCTTTTCTCATTCGAGCCGTTTCTCGCCTTCTGGATCTTGTTTGGTTTGGGACTCACGTCCATTGCCTTTCCCTCGCAAAGCTCCTCACGAGCCGGACCGCGCAAAGCATGCGCTAGCACTACGCCTGGTGCTCACCCCTTGCGGGGCCCCCTCAAACGGGGCGATAAGCTTCGCGGGATTCTCAGGAACTCGTCGCCTCACGACCCGGCCCTGAGTTGGCACTGACTAAGGTAATCCACATTGGGAAACTCGCCCCCAGCTTCATGAGCTCACGAGGACACATACCCACATCACATAGGAAAGTAAAAACTGCAATTTGCTTACATGAGGGCCCCCCCTCTCAAAATGCTCTTACAAGTTTTCCAAGGGCCACGCCTAAGTTTTGCGTGTAGAATAAAACAACAGGAGAATATGGGATCAGCCAGAGACATCGCTCGCTGCATCGTCCAGGGACGCGTCGGTCGCATCGTCATCACCTTCGTCGGAATCGTCGCCACCGTCGGCGACGCCCCCATCGCCGTCGTTGACCACGTCACCTTCGTCTGTGATGACCACCACCCCATCATTCTCCGAGGTGAAGGCTCTGACCAACGCGTCGACATGGTCCTCTACCCAATGCGCCAAGTCGCCCCGGACGGCAAAGGGCACAGGGGCAATTGCGGCATCGAAGTCGAAGTTGGGGTCGATGTTCAGAAGGTGGCTGAAGACACGGGAGAAGGCACGCTGAAGCATGCCACGACCCCTCTCCTCCACAAGCTACCGAGCTCTAGCAGATTGAGCCTCTAGGCGCTTCACCACCTCGGTGAAGAAGGTCAGGTGGCTGGCGTAGTCACTTGAGTGAGGGGTCGGGGCGTTCTCGTCGCAGTTATAGCCCAGGGCGGTGTTGGCCTTGTTCCGAAGGTCTTGAAGCATAGGAGCATGCTCGCGCTCCAGCGTTCGGCATTGAAGCACTTCCTCTCTGTTCTGCCGAGCGACGGCCTCGGCATCGTCAATTCGTCTCCGGAGGGAAAGCAGCTCGGCTCGGGCGGAGGCCAAGTTCGCCTGCACCGCAACCAGGGCGGCGGTTGTAGCCTTCGCACGCCTCTCGGCCTCGTCCAACCTGGGCCTGAGGGCGGCGGCCCTGCCCGCACCCTCCTGTCCGACGAGCTTCAGCTTCAAGTCGTACCTGCCCTCCAGATCAGCGCGAACCACGGCCGCCCGACGATTTATCTCCTCCTCGACTCTAGCCTCGCGGGCCCCGACGACATCTTTAGCTTGAGCGACTTGACGCTCCCTCGTCTCCAGTCGCTCGAGCTCAAGGTTGCGCTCCACGGCCTCCAGGGCTAGTGTCTCCCCGCGCCGCCGGACCTCCTCTTCCTCCGCAGGCATCCCCCTCATCGACGCAAGGGCGGCCCTGCGCGCCTCGACTTACTGCTCAAGGGACGCGCTCCAGGCCTGGATCCCCCACGCGTGCTCCTCCGCAGCCTTGCGGCGGCGATCGGCCTCACGAGCTTCTTCCAAAGCTCGCGAGCGGGCCTCATTAGCAATCTTGAGGGACACCTCAGCCTTCGTGTTCTCGAGGTCGCGATGATAACGGCCAAGGTTGATGGCCACTCGCAGCTTGCGCCGCTCCTCCACCAACTGAAGACCTTCAGCCTTAAGACGCGAGTCGACACCAGCAAGCTCTTCACCAAGGCGGTTCATCGCGCCCATCGCCTCCTGGAAGAGCTCGTGGCGGAGCACGCTGCGCCCGCGCTCGAGCTCGAACGCTCGGCCCACCTTGTCCTCCACCTCGGGGGGCTGCGGCTAGAGCATCAAGTGGTGCACCACCTCCCGGTCGGGGGCTGGGGGCTAGCGTGGCCCTAGGCGCCAGCTGACCCTCACGAGGGGCCCGAACCAAACAAGGCCCACTGCTTGAAGAAGACCCTAGGACCGAGGCTAGCCAGCTGCCAACCGTGACCAAGGGAGGGGCCATTGGCACGCCTACTGCGCTCCGAGTAAGGCCGCGAAGAAAGGACGACGAAGGCGCAAGCTCGGGGCGCCTTGATGACGGACCAACTCCCGAGGCTGACCCCACGCTGTGGGCAGCATCCGAGCCTGAAGCACTGGAGCTTGGTGAGTGCGATGGGATGAGAGGGAGCTACTTCTCTGGAGATTTCGCGGCCTTAGGAGAAGGGGACCTGAGGCGACAATCGCCAGGAATGGAAGGCGACACATAGAAGATCACCAAGATAAGGTACTTACTCGTCGACAACGATGTACTTCCGTCGCTTCAATGGCCCAAAGATGTTGCTACCGCTGGGGGACCCCTTCCTCTTGCGGAGCTCCTCAAAGTCCACACAAAGGTGACCAAAGCGCTGGACGTGACGGCCGGCGCGCAGCGGAGCCGAAGAAGAACCAAGAGGGATAGCCTCAGGGGAGCCCGGCTGTGGTGAACAGCCCGACTCTTTCTCGCTGCAACCTCCCGAGGCCCCTGGAGCCTCGGCCACGGGAGCCGCATGCCGCATCTCATCAGGATCGGCACCTCAGGAGGGGCATCGCAAGCTCCCGAGGACGACGCCCCCGGATCACCGCTCGACATGTGCTCCTCAACATCTGAGCAGCCAGCCACTGTGGTCGCTTGCTCCCCCACACCGTCACCTGGGGCGAGCTCGGCACCGGCGGCGAAGAATGGGACCACGATGACAGGATTCTTGCAGGGCCCCACCAAGCCAATTGGGCACAGCCCCCACTCATCAAAGGAAGGCATGTTCGCGGCAAAGGTAACCTTGTTCTCGCAGCGGTACATCATGCAACTTTTCTTGGGCATCTCGTCCGGCAGAGGGACACCAGATAGGACCGTGAGCACCGTTTGCCGCACAACAAGAGGGAGCCCCTCCTCCTGAACCCTCATATTGTCTTGTCTGCTGAGCAAGCCCCACATCGGGTGAGAATGGCGCTGAAGCGGAGCAACTCGGCGCCCGACGAACTCGCTCACCACCATGGGTGCAGTCACACCAAGGTCCTTCAACCACCGTAGCCTGGCCCAGACGGGGGCAAGGCAGGGGGTCGTGAGCTTATGATGGCCCCAGCCGGAGTTTGGAATGGCAGGCCCCACCGGGGCTTGGAGCAAAGGGTTGAGCACGCCGGCATCAACAAACACCCATCGCGTGCGGAACTCGCTCGTGGATGAAGGGAGCTCGAAGTCAATCCCCATGCTTGCCGTCGCAGCCACGACCTGGAGCCCACACACCCTAAGCTCTGCCGGGCACCGGTGAGATGCAGCGAGAAGAAGTGGCAGAGGAGTGCCACGGAGGGGGTGATGCCCACCATGGCCTCACACACAAAAGTGAAGACGGCAAGAAGGGTCACAGATTGAGGGTCGAGATGGAGCATGTGGATCTGATAGTGCTCGAGCACCGCATTGAACAAGGCGGAGAAGGGAGGAAGCAGGCCAGCCCAGAGGGCACCAATGAAGATCGGAACCTCGGTGACTGCCCGGGCCATGCTGGAGCGAGATGCAGGCCAGGCTGGCGTCTCTCCCCACTCCTTGAAGCTGGAGGTGAGCATGGGACGCACCTTGCCCATGGCCTCGTCGTTGAGCACCCGAGGCCGGCCGAGCACCGGCTCGAAGGAGGGAGGCGCAGTTGGCGAGGATAGAGGCTTCTTCCCCTTTTGAGCTTGCTTCGGTGCCATGGCGGTGAAGTGGGTGGAGCGCTGGTCGGATTGAGGAGGCGGAGCATGGCATCGAGGAAGCAGGGAGATTGGAAGATTGGAAGAACCGGGCGAGGAGAGGGAAGAATAATTGTGCAATAAGCGGGGCCGCATAGCCAGGCGGATTCAAAGGCAGCGTGGGGAAGCGGAGATGCCCACGTCCAATCACCCGCCATGCGTCAATCGAGGCCACATGCTTTTCGGGCCCGCGGTGCTCCGAACTTGACCTTTGGCTTCGCCGCGAAGCCAAGCCCGGCGCATCTTGGGCCCAGGGCTACTGTCGGCGTTCTGGGAACGGGGTCCCCAGACTTGCCTGCCTGCGGCCCGCGTCGTGGCGGAGCCAGCAGGCCGTACGACCCATCTTCACCAACAAAGCATCCAAGACCCTCGCGAGGGGCCAAGCCTCGCGAGGCGGACGACGCAAGACCTCCTCTGGAGTGGCCTAGCTAGGCAGGCTCACGAGGAGCGGAGATATCAAGGCGAGGCGAACCTCACGAGGCTCTCGTGACGTGAGCCATGACGATCGACACCAGGTGGGCACCAGCGCGCGTAGCGTCCTTGTTTCCTCTTTGGTGCAAAGGGGGCGAGCGCAGCCGCGGAGTATCGAGGCCTCAGGCAAAGGTTGCCATTTTGGTGCAACAAGACCAAGACCATGGACTGCAAGACGGAGGTCATCATGGAGCCCAAGATGACGTCACCACCAGAGCTTTGTGCAGGCTAAGACCGCTTTTGTCAGGATAGCTTGTACTAGCTGTCCCCCTTCAAATTAGCCCACCATTGTTGGCTCCCTTCCCGCTCGATATTTGGGAAGAGGACCAGGGCCTCTATAAAATAGGACTAGCCACCACCATAGTAGGGGGGGGGGTCTGATCAGATCCAGAAAGATCCCACCTTAGCTTAGGAGACACACCACAAGTTCATACGCACAAGAACACCTCAACCTCAGGAGGCTGTTCTTCCCTTATATTGTTCATCATCAGCCCAAGAGGCAATCCACCACCACCACACTGGAGTAGGGTATTACACCACAACGGTGGCCCGAACCAGTATAAACCCCGTGTCTTTCTGTGTTGTGAGTTCGTCGAGTTCATCCGCGAGATCTAGTGAGCTAGAGCGTAGATCGGTAGGAGGGAAAGACTTTGCGCGCACCCCAGTGTTCGAACCTTAAGGGTTAGCCGGAGCCCCACATCCGACAAAATCTTTTGGTTTTCACCATGGTAAAACACCAGTCGACGACTTCTCACATCAGGGAGCAGTGGGTTTTATAGGCGGAGTCATCATGACTAATTGCTGCCGTGACTGCTCCCGTTAATCAAAAAATTAAAAATCCTGCTGTGCCTGCGGCCATCAATCAAAAAATTTAAAATCCTGCCACACCCAAACACTAGAGCAATGTCGCGGTGGATATTTAAATTTACCTACCGGCAAGTAGATAAAAAAAGGGGTGAAAAAACAAATGTGGCGGCAGCCTAGATAATCGGTTGAACTAGCCCAACTAGCTAGCCACTGTGCTTCACTGATGTACTCGGTGGGAAAGGTGGTCTTTCGTGATTTGACGACTCATTTACTTGCTTCGGCGAAAACGCGCGGTAGGGCGTCCCACGTCAGGAAGAATATATGCGTGCACCACCCGGGAGGACCCCGAAACCGCGCGGTAGGGTGTGCCATGTCTCGGCACAGAGGAAAAATGTGCATGTAAAAATATACTGTATCAGACGTAGTACCTATGGTTCGACCTCAGGACCCAACCAGTCGGTCGAAAACACCCCACTAGCCACACAGCTTCATCATGCTAACATGGCATGGAGGATAGGTGTGGTTAGATCCGTCTCGACCAGCCAACTCGTCTCTTGTTCTAGGCGATTGTTCTATTTTCCAAGCTTTTTTTAGTTGTAATAACACCACGGCAAGGTAGCGCCGCTCTTCGTGTGTGCCCGTGCAAAGGTTAGACGATGGAGAGAAGAGAGAGATCGCAGACCTGGGACCCACCAGTAAGTGAGTCAACGGTCATGCACGTGTTGACGAGGCACTCCCTCTACTCTACTCAACGTAATACTGTATAAAATCAAGTTATGGGACAAAGCCAACAACCGTTGTTGTTTCAGGCTATCGACTTACGCTTTGTAGTCCAGGTTGCTAGTTCGAATCTCGTCTTTCAGATTTGTTAGTTTTAGGTCCAAATTTGATTAATGACAAGTGGGACCCCCGTGTGTTGTTTCAATATTTCAGTGTAGGATGGTTTTTTTGAACAAACACTTTGCGCAGTTAGACAAGTAACGGCATGAGTTACACGTATTTTGCAAGTTTACGAACAAAAATGATAGCGGCATAGAATATCACATCCACCCTACAACTTAGATGCTATGGTGATACAAGTTTTTACACCGTTGGAAGTGAGATCCAATGGCTTGGGAGTAGTCTTTGTAATTATGCGCAATTTCCAAACTCTCCAAAGGTTTTTTTGCAAATAAAACATTCAGGCCTCGTGTGTGCCGCTGCATCTTGGATCCAATGGCTCCCCGTTGCTCATATTAGGTGCTCCCCGTAGCTTAATTACCCGCTACGGTGATATGAGCCTCTAGGTCGTATGATCAGTGATCAGATGGCACATGCATAGTACTTGTACTTTCTACGCAATTCCCAAACTCTCTCAGCCGTATATTGCAAAAACATTCAAACCTCCTACCGTGGGCTGTTAGATCTTTGTGAACTCGTATCACCATAAAATCTACGGTGCGGGAGCACCTCATATTCTCCCATGCGAGAAAACATAAGGTGCTCTCGCAGCTTGGATGCTACGGTGATACGAGCTTCGAGGTTGTTTGATCTGAGATCCAATGGCATCTGAGCAGTCTTTGTGCTTGTAAGCAGTGGCCGAACTCTTTGGGGGCTTTTATGCAAAAAACCATTCGAACCACCGAGGAGGTGTTGGGTCACAAATCCAACGACTCCGAAGAGCTTGTATCACCAAAGCATCTAAGGTGTGGTAGCACATGATATTCTTACATATAGGAGAATATGATGTCCTCCTTCATCTTAGATGCTACGGTGATACGAGCTTCGAGGTCATTGGATATGGGATCCAACGGCATCTGAGTAGTTTTTGTGCTTGTAAGCAGTGGCCGAACTCTTTGGGGGCTTTTCTGCAAAAAACCATTCGAACCACCGAGGAGGTGTTGGGTCACAAAACCAACGGCTCCTAAGAGCTTGTATCACCAAAGCATCCAAGGTGTGGTAGCACATGATATTCTTACATACAGGAGAATATGATGTCCTCCTTCATCTTAGATGCTATGGTGATACGAGCTTCGAGGTCGTTGGATATGGGATCCAACGACATCTGAGTAGTTTTTTTACAAATTGTGTGTAATTCTCAAACTCATCAAGGTTTCCTGTAAAAAATATTAAGACATCATGTGAGCTGCTATATCTCAGATCTACAAGCTCCAAGCAACTCGTATCGGCATATAGCATCTAAGGTATGGGGGCACATGATATTCTCTCGGGGAGGAGGGGTGGGGGTGCACAACCAATCGGTGGTTGGGAGGGTGGGGACAAATATAATCTAAACAACCCTAAATAGAGCTTCACAATTTTATCCAAGGTCGAGGGGTTGACCCCCGACAATCATAGCTCCGCCTAATTAAACACAACATTTGCATGTACTGTAGTACTAGACTTAATATTCATGTTTCAGTTTCATGTTCATTTTAAATATTGAATTGAGGACCATGCATGTCTTATATTTTACTCCCTTCGTTCCTAAATATTAGTCTTTTTAGAGATTTCAAATGGACTGGCACATACAGATGTATATAGACATATTTTAGAGTGTAGATTCACTAATTTTGCTCCGTATGTAGTCACTTGTTGAAATCTCTAAAAGATTAATATTTAGGAATAGAAGGAGTATTTTTGAATTCATGTCATACATGCATGGTTTGGAAAAATAGATGCACTATACTTATTGGATTGTTGTTGTGTTCGTGTGTGTGTGTGTGTGGTCATATGCTTGATACATACAAAGTTTTCTCACCTCCATATTGTTCATCTTTTAAATTTGAATTTTCTTTGAAAAACTTACTAGGGATACCATGAAATGTGAAATCCACGTTGAGATCACTATATCACAATCTCACTCTAATTCAACAACTCGTCATAAATCAATTACCACGTTGAGATTAGTATTTGCAAGGAAAATACAGGCATTGTAATACACATAGATTCTTCGGCAATTTAAAAGGTTCCTTTCGTATTCTCGAATGGTAGGCCCAACGGCGTACCGGCCAGACCTTGGCTCGTATTGATCCAAAAATAAAAAATAAAGAAAACTGGGCTCGTGTCCTTCTGGTGGCGTGCGTGGTACACACATTAGGCAACCCCAATGATTCGAGCCTCCATGTTTCGAGTCGAAATATCTGGCGGCCAGAATTCCAGCCCTAGGAAATTCCCCTCATGTCCCCAGTCCATAATGACTACCGGTGAACAACGGAGGGATGCTTTAGTAACTATACAACGTTACCTACCGTGCCGAGCACGGTTCAATTACCTCGATCTTTGTTCACCAAGGTCACCCGTCAACTGCATTGCCTAGTAGTACTACTACTACTACTACACCAAGATGAGCATAGAATTGAGCCCGTTTGTTCGTGCCTAGTACTTGAGTTAATATATCAGGCAATGCACTGGTACAGAGGGACTATCCTTTTACTCTGCATATATAACTTGTCTGAAGTCTAACTAAGCAAAATGTTTGACCAAATCCTTCAGAAATACAACAGGACATATGTATGGCTTGAAAATTTATTGCATAATGCAGGTTATGATATTGTTTCAAATCCTGGATCTTAAATTTCAGAAAATCCAGAAGTGACCATAAATTCTTGAAACTGAGCATGGTCACGTGATATGGCACAAATATTACTTCGTAATTTTTTCTTCAATTTGAGACAAGCTGCTTATGACAAGTTGCACAAATGAAGAGCCAAGGTATTGAACAAAGACCTGTCACGTTAAGGCGAACACTTTCACTATTGAAACCGTGGGCGTTTACGTGCCGCCACGAGTCCTGCTTCTCATCGGCAGGTGTTGTCTGAGCAAGCATGTGAGTCGACGGGAGGCGTGCGAGCAGACCGCTGTGCCGGCTGATAGGGAGGTGTGCGAGCAGACCGATGTGTAGGCCCACCGGGAGGCGAGCCCTTTGACCAGGATCCGCCGCCCACCTTCGTCCCAACTGCTCCCACTTTTAATGTCACCGGCGCCGCAGTTTAAAATCAACCCCGCACTACCCGGTATCACTACAATCTTCTCTCTTCCTCTCCGATTCTCTTGTCGTCTACCTCCAACCAGCCTGACCTAAACATACGCCATGCCGCATCACGATGGTTTGCCCTTAGTCTTCTAGTTTCCTGAGGAAGACACCCAGCCAGAGTCTCAAGAACATAAGGTGCTTTGGGACAAGCTTGAACTGGCCTTGCGGGAAGACGCCGCGCCTGTCCCCGCTCCCGTTCTAGCTCCTGTCGCCCAGACTGCGCCAGCGCCCATCCCCGTGGCATTGATGGGCTGGGAGCCGCACATTGTCGCCGAGCTTGATGCCACGGGGTTCCACGAGGTCCCCTCCGACTTTCACGTGCTCGTGCACCTGCCGCGCCTGCGCATGCACTGATGCGCACGCCCGTGCCGGTGCCCATGCACCTGCCAGCGCATGCGCCTACGCGTGCACTAACGTGCGCGCTCGTTCCGGTGCCCGTGCACACGAATGTCTCCACCACGCCGTTGACAGCGCCTATCCCCGCGCGGGTGCCAGTGCCCCCCTCAGCGACATGGATGGCCGTCGTCGACCGCTTCCTTGCACCAACGCCAGTCGCCTCCTCCCGCCAGTTGACTCGCTCTGAAGTCCAGAACATTTTGGCCTTCCTTGAAGCTAGGCCAACGTCCAGGAGTACGCCAACAATGGCGCAAGACTCCGCCGTCGCTGTCGGTTAGTGGCCCGACGACACACAGAGCACGACAGAGGAGCCGCTTCCCACCGCAAGATGCCCCCGCCGCCCCGCGTAATCTAAATTTGTGATGAAAAACATTCGGATTGCCATGCTTAAAATCTGAACATTTATCATTTCCGTTTATTTTAGACCGATCGTCGTATAATTTAAAGTCGGAGTCAGACTGAACGAAATCTATGGTTTGATCGATTGAATGTTCTCCTAGAGCCGTATCAAATTAAATATAAAACGTCATCAAGACACATGTATTCCTTGTCATCCAACGACCTAGACTGCTTCAATATCGAGCGCTCAACATGTTTAGCGTGTAGTTAATTTCATGCCAAAAATAGTGCTAATCACATAATAACCCGCAAATAATATCCTACTTAATATCCGCATGCACTTAATATACTTCCAAATTAATGTGCATTGCACGTACACACTGACTAGTGCTGCTAGTACGTGAAACCGGTGTCGTAACTTGTGAACGCGTCTAGATATGGTCAACGGCAACATCGCCCGCGAGTTCTTCGTGTTTGCCCGTGCATCTAAACGCAGAAGGGGAGGAGAGAGAGAGAGCACACATGGAACCCATCAGTAAGTGAAGGAGAATAGTAGTAAAAATAATATTACATGTTATCCATTAAATAGGCTGTGGTAATATAAAAACTTATGTGAACAAAGGGAGGTACAACAAACATTGCCGTTCTACGTATGTTGCCTATTGACGTGTGGCTTGAAGGCCCTGGTCGCATGTTCGATCCTCGTCCTTTATTTTTAATTTGTATATGGGTCCAAATTTGTTTCATGACATGTGGGCCCCTCGATGTGTAGTTTGTAGCACTTTAATTTGTGGGTCGAAATTTGTTCCATTCCAAGTGGACTATCGGTGTGTAGTTTTTGTAGCTTATTTATAATAATTAAAGAGAACAACAAAGTTTTTTGCAATAATACCATGGTGCAACATTGAAGGCGAGAAAGGACGTGCGAGAGAGCGATGACCGAGCCAGAGGGAAATCAACTAGGGGAGTTGCGGGGGTTGCAACGGTGTTTGGAGTAGTTGTGGGCCGCATGCTACGAAAATATAATCTAAACCGACCGGAATAAATTCCTACACAAATTAATCCAAGGTTGGAGCGCCCCTTGAAATGTAAATAGCTCCGGCTTTGTGAGGGATGGAGAGGTAGCTTCAATGTGTGGAAGATACGGCGTGAGAAAGCGAGGTCAATCGAGAGACATATAGATAGAGAGACAAAGTGAGTGTGGTCCGACATTCATTGAATAGATATATATGCTCTGGAGAGATATTGTCCGATTGATCTTTTGGCAAGGGTGAGGGATGTAAGATAGAGCTTGAGAGATGATCTAGTCATAGACTTGTAGATATATTTTGTGTGTGGGAGGAAGCAAGGTCAATCAATCACATATGGTCGTCATGCGATCGAAAGAGTGAGACGGGTTGGAGAGAGTGACCTAAATAGACAATGTGCGTGAGAGAGTATACAATGTGAATAGGTCGAATTGGGCTCAAACATGATGATATATCATTTTTGCCCGAGAAAGAGCGAGGTCAATCGAGACATACAAAGAGAGAGAGAGAGAGAGAGAGAGAGATAGAGGGAGAGAGGGAGAGCGAGCGAGAGAGAGAGAGTGAGATTGAGCGAGCGTGGCCCGCCATGCGGTCGAAAGAGTGGGGGCGGCTTGGATGGACTGACCTAGATAGACAATCTGCGTGAGAGAGTATAGAGTGTGTCGATCGAGGCCCGAACAAGGAGATATATCATTTGTGTGTGTGTGAAAGAAAACGAGGTTAAACGAGACTCAGATAAAGAGAGCGAGATTGAGCGAGTGTGGCCCGCCGTGCGGAAGAAAGAGTGAGACGGTCTCGAGGGAGTGACCTAGATAGACAACATGCGTGCGTGCGCACGAGAGGTTGGGGGGGCTAGATAGGCAATGCATGTATTTAGCGCGAGAGGGTGAGAGGGAGAGGGAGAGAGAGAGAGAGAGCTCGGCATGGGGTGCAATGGCGGGTGTGTGAGGTAAATACATTTGGTAACAGAGTGGAAAAGGGGGGTTGTGTAGTTGAGAGAGTTAGAGATCGAAACATGGAGAGAAAGAATGAATGTGTGTTGGAAACCGATAGCTACCTAAGTTGGTCAGGAGAGGAAGATTGACCGATATAGGAAGTATGTAGCGTGTGTGCGTGGGGGGGCTAAAACAACATTTGAATGTAGATAGTACGAGACTTAATATCGATGTTTCAATTCGGTGTACATTGTAAGATTTTAACTGAGGACCATGCATATGGGTAATTATTTCGAATTCGTGCCATACTAGGTTTCGAAAAGTTGGCATTGACTCGATTTCTTGTGCTATTTTGTAGGTCATATGTTTGAATCCATCCAAAAGTTTTCTCACTACCATGGTGTTCATCATATACATATGAATTTGTATTAAAAAATTAGTGTGGATACAGTGAAATGCGAAATCCACGTTAGAATCGGAGATCGCTATGTTACACACACTCTAATTCAAATAACTAATTACGTGACACACACTCTAATCCACGTTAGCGTGGATACCATTTTGTTTTTTTTTCAAATAACTCCTCATTAATTAATTTATAGTATCTCGTTTTTAGCAAAGCATGATGGTGCTACGGGATCTGGTACACATCCTGCACACCCGTATAACCTTGTAAGTATCTGTCCTCTGGTACAACAGCAAGGTTGATTCCTCTTATTTAATCAACCATTCGCCGTGTGAAAAATGCAGAGGGGGATGCAAGGAGCACAAGGCCAACACATCCAAGCAAGTGGTAACATGGACTTGTACATGGAACATCCCAAGCGCAAGCAGAGCTGCAGTGAGCCTGTACAACGAGCTAGCGTAAGTCCCTGCATTTCATTTAATTCGTACCAGCATTCGTGTATGATTTGTGTGCACTGGCGGATCCATGAATTCAAGTTACCAGGGATGAACATTTAACTTAAAAAATACGAAGGCACTTGCACTCCGGAAATCAACATAACTTGAGAAATGTGAAGCTACATGCACTTTGAAAACCAACTAATGATCCAAAGTAGTTCAAATTATAAACACTAAATGATGCAAGCACCAAAAAACACAAAATGCAACATGGTGTACAAGGGCTACAAACATGGTCTGTACCTGCTTGAATTATTCATTCTCTGGCTGAAAATATCAAAGTGTAATTGCACCTATAACCAGTGCGCAAACTGCATATCAATATATCTATCCTGCACAAGTATGCCAATAGTTTCAAACAACAGATTAGAAAAGTATTTATGCTACATTGTCATGATACGGGGACTTTCTGGTAGATGGCCTCGACATTTCCTCAAGCCATGAAAATGCACTATAATTTCCTTTTCATCAATGCCTACAAATCTCTATGTCTCTCTCAACATAGCAGATCATCATTAGACACTAAATCCTTCAATGGGAGTTTGCAAAATGCTTGCATTAGATCCCTCATTAGACACTATATGTTCATCACCAGGAGCATGTAAAATGTTTGCATCAAATCCTTCATTAGCAGTCTGTTCATTAGACACTTCAGGCTCAAGAACAACATGAGCTTGGATGTTTGCACCGGAAACTTGATTAGATACATCAGATTCAGTAAGTTCAGTATTGATTGGGGGAGTTATAAAATAAGTAGAAATCGCTTTCATTTTCTCATAGATTCCCTACATACAAATAGTTTTACAACACCGTCAGGTTTAACTATTGGCCAGAAATTGAAGAATTGAATTAGATATAATCAGGGATGTGATGTACCTGCTCGTTGCACATGCTACTCTTGTAAGCTGCGACTGTCCATTTGCGCAAGCTCAATGCCATGACCGTGCTGCCGCCGCTGCCTCCCATGCAGGCTACACCCAGGGTTGGATCTTCATCTTCTTATCCTTACGTTCGCTTGAAGCCCAACGACCGCCCTACAACAAGGGCGCGAGGAAGTGTTGTGTCGGTCTGTCCAGCGGCGGCTAGGTTAGGAGCGAACCAGACTGGAGGCTGGAGCAAATGAATTGGGATTTTTCCTGTTGTCGATCGATATGGGAGGCGCTCGTTTGGGCCGTGAGCCTGCTATAGGGCCTGCCTCGCACTTATGTTATTGGACCATCCGAATTGAAACATTTTTCTTCATTTTTTACATTGCCTGCTTGTGCGTTGGGACAAACAAAACTAGCCTGGGCCAACCTGGACGACTCAAACTAGGTGCACACTTTCCAGTCACCCGAGGCGGCCGCCCATACCAGCCCCTATGGTGGTGTCGCCCCTTTTTGCATGTATGATTGGGGTAGTGAAAAATATTCCAGTGGCACTTTTGATTTACCCACAGAATGGTTGAATTGCTTGTTTCTATGAACTGAGTTCGCCAATAATGTGAAGGATGCCAGTATTTTCATCCTATTGTAGATTGCTTAGATCTCGATATGCCAAAAGTAATCGCATGAAATATATACAGTAAAAGCCAGTGTGATGTGTGTGGCTACAACTAGTCTGACTACACGTCCCCATATAACATATCAAAGACGCACCATCTTACTAGATTAACCATTCGACTTACCAATGCAGTGTGGGAATAAAAAAGTATTGGGACTGTGTATCCAAGCAATTGATGCCATGGACTCCTTCGTACAACCTTGTAAGCGAAAAATAAGTTGCAATGTGCCTGTACAAAGAACTAGCGTAAGTTCAGTTACCTACTTCTCGGAATTTTAGTTAGCCACTTATTGCAAAATTATTCAATTACGTTGCTTAGCTTAATTTAGTTTGCTACTGATTACATAATGCCACGGCCTGTTAATCCTATTATAGACTGCGCCTATCTATGTATTTGATACTTACTGTTAAGAATTACATGTTTGCCTGAACTTAAATAGCTACTTGTTTGTTTAACTGTTTTGCTGCTGCAACAATGGGTTACAATGATGTTAATAACTACTTTTCAGCATCCAATTGAAACTCTTTAATTCCTTGTTTATTTAACTATTTTGCTGCTGCAACAATGGGTTACAATGATGTTAATAACTACTTTTCAGCATCCAATTGAAACTCTTTAATTCCTTGTTTGTTTAACTGGTTTGCTGTTATAATTCCCAGTTGAGATGTTTTGCTAACTTCAACTTTTCTGAATCCAATCAGAACTTTAATGGCAAAACAGGTTAGCCCAAGATCAAAGAGCGAGGTCCCCATGGACGTTGTATCATCCCACAGCAGTGGCACCGGCCCAATCATGCATTATGAACTGCCAACTGCTGATGCTCTAGAGGCTAAACTAGTGGTAGAAAGAGATTATGCTTCTGCACTTAGAGATGAAGTTGACATGTTGAGGAAGCAAACAACACAATCACAAGCAGTACTCAAGACAACCATTAAATATTTGGTGGATTTCAAAACGAAGCAAGCTGAGACTGACCACATTGTTAAGGTCCTGAAGGAAAAAAGGAAATTAAATTCCCACTTGGTAAATCATAGGTGAAATGTTCTTTCCATCGTTGAATAACCTTTGTGTTGTTTGTTCATGTAATCAATCAAACCATTTGTTTTAGAGATCATGTAATAATTGTTTTTTGGTTTGTAATTTTATTTGAGCACAAGTCCGTATTAATTGATAAGACTCGGAGACATTTCATTTTGATTGCTGTGACAGACCTACAAATATGCCAATCGGGCTGAATGTGCATTCAACAATAATAGTAGTATAGATGGACCATAAGTGGCACGCATCGGAAAGGGCCAAGATGCTATAGTAGCTTGGCTACAAAAGGATGTTGTTGTAGGAAAAAAAGTACAACGGCCTGGCTTATGTATGTTAGTTGATATTATTGATCCATATACTCTATAAGTGTTTATATGTCTGTTAGTTCTGTACATTCTTGGTTGATTGAATCGGTATTTGAATCTTGATACATCGCTTGTGTACATATCTAAATGGGAGTACACATTATGCTGCATGTGACATTTGAGTTGGACATGATGTGTTCCAAATATTTCAATTCACCTTAAACTGGATTCTAGCGTCTGAATTTGAGTATCGGCATTTGTAAACCATATTCATATATGATAGTGGAATACATCTTTCTCGTCCTTTTGAAGATATATAAAAACACATAGAATGATTTATAAAGATTTGTATAGAAATACAAAATGGATTCGAATTTAGTTGCCAGGGTAAACGTGGATGCTTATTGTCCCAAAATTCAAAAGAAGCGGCAAAATGTCCACTCCCACGTCGGGTGCCCGAAGCCAAGTGTTTGTGAGATGGAAATTACTGTCTACCCATTACACGGGCAATCCATCGGCCTGATTTCCATTGCTCTAAATAGGGGTAGGTTAGTAACTTCTATTAGACGTGACACAACCGCCTCTGAGCCCATTTCGACACGGTGGGCGCCAAACATGGGCGGCAAAACACATTTGATTCAATCTTGTCCGAAAGACCTCTGTTTCTCCTCCATTTCCCCATTCATACACGGTGGGCGGCAAAACAAACTCGACTCGACCGAAATCGCTGTAGGCAAATATTTTCAATAGGGACAGGTTTGTAACTTCACTCAGACGTGACACAACCGCCCTACCTGTCAGCCCCGTTCATACACCGTGGGCACCAACCATGGGCACCAACCACCCTCTCCTCGCCCGAAATCGCTCTGGGCAAATATTGGCGAGATTTGAGATTACCATCGTATCCCCAACCGACGAGACGTCCAAATTTTAAACGGGGGCTAAGTTCGTCACTTTCCCATATTTCAGACAGGCGCGTCCCAAAAACATGGTTCCCCGTACCTCTCCCTCCATTTTCCCATTCATACATCGTCCGCGCTAGAACACCATCCCCACACCAACCTCTGTCTGCCACCCCATCCATCGCCGCCGTCCTCCACCCCATCCATCGCTGCCGTCCTCCACCACATCCATCACCACCGTCCTCCACCATGCCGGAGCGCCTACCAAGACCGCGTCGTCCACTGCTAGAGATGGACGTTTCTCATCCACGACGACGGACCAAGAGCCTTGCATCACATCCTCTCGCTTCATCGGCGCCGTCGTCCTCTTTGTCGGGGCCGCTCACACGACCTTCTCTTCCACCGCAACGGGACTTATCGCCCGATGCACCCGTCTACCATCGCAAATCTGCTTCAATGCCACCGACAGCCATCGCACCCCTGATGCCTACACGGCGCCACAAGAGAGGTGGTACTTCATATCTCCTCAACCTTTTGATCTCAACCAGAAAATAGATCTTAACTTGGTTACTCTACTTTCTTTTCATCTCTTAGAATTTAGTTCTTAGTTCGAAGCAAACAATGGCTGCTAAATATCATTTCTCCGTTTGCAGCTTCAAATCTGCCATGGCACAATATAATACGGTTTAATTGATCATGTTGGTTCCGTGGTGGTTTCTTTAATAGAAACCGGAGGGGAAACCCTCTTTTTCTAAAAAAATATGCTTAGAGTTTGCCCCTTTTATGATCACTATAAGATCAGAATACGTGCTTCGTGTCATAATAGCAGTGCTCCACCCATCAAGCTAAACAAGCTTAGTTGTTCAAATACGAATATGATATTATTAAAACAGAGTCATTTAATTGGTCAGCTAAATGTTCCTAAATTAGTTTCAAAAATGCATGTTTGCTGCTCGGGTGTGTATCTCTATAGGGTGCCCACGGTGGGCCGGCCCACCCTGGGATTTTGGGTCGTCCCAGGCCCCGATTCCCCTCTGTTCTGCTGCGCGCTTCCGATCTCTACTCGCCCCCAGCCGCCTGCCTTGCTGGTGACTTGCCGTCCCCGGACGGCATGACTCCAGGAGGATTTTGGACGGTCTCTTACTACAGTTACAATTCTGCATACTTGTCCTAGTAAGCTCATAAGTAAATGATTGATTCACTACATCTATGCTTGCCTTGTCATATTTGTTGTCAATATTCTTTTAGGGTGGACCACCCTATTTCTAAATACTGGAACCATAGACATGAGTGAATAGTATTTCTCTATGTGATCTCTTCCATCATGTGTGGGAAATGAACAATGCATTGTATAGAAAGAAAGTGTCATTTCCAGCTTTTACATAGGATTCGATCTTTTACATGGAATACAATCTGCCTACTTGCTTTGTGTCGCACTACCAACACTCCACCCTTGAAGCTAAACATTATGCCACTCATAATTCCTTAGTTTATTTGTTCAAATACGAATTTCATATGATCCTAATGTTCCTACTTCAGTTTTGAAATGTGTGTCTGCCTGTTATAGAGACATAAGGGGTTTGTATTTCTGTGTGTGGTCTAGTCAGCATGGTTGGGGGTGAACTTTGCATATGCAGGGGTTTATAGGGAGACACTCTTCGAGTTGAATCCGCAATGCATTCAATAGATAATCTGACTACTTTTTATGTTTTCATGAATCTCAGATTCTGAATAGCATCATAATGATTATGAGCTTGCACCCATGAAAAGAATAAAGCAGAACAATGCCATGGCTGTCAAACTTGGCATTAAGGGACTGAAATCAAGTCTGGATGCAATGCAATGCAAACACTCTCCACCTACAAATTCATGCTCAGAATATGATCCTAACAGTGATTCTGAGCTAGAGGGAGACCTAAGTCAATGTAGCTCCCTAGTGGAGGAGTCAGAGGAAGATGCCCTATCATATTCACCCATCAAGGTGCTTGCTCTAACTTTCCAAGGTTATATTGGTCGCACATATCTTGCAACTGATGCTTTGCATTGCTTCTACTTTGTTGAACTGCCATTAGCTTAGTTTACACATCGTGTATGTGAATACGCCCTACCTATCCATTTTCAGTACATATTCCATCTGTCATCATACCATATTTATCCATTCAAATGCCGTTCTTGTGTATCAGACGTTCAAAAGGAAGAGGGTGATTGCTGATCGTGGAGGAGCACAAGCAAAGTATTTGGAAAAGGTAGTGGTACCTGATAAATCAAATAGCCCATTAGGTGTAGTTGCAATATCACCTGACCCACAAAACACCCCAACTCTAGCAGACTCTAGCCCTACTACACTGGTCATTTATGATGCCCCAACTCAGCAGACCCTAGTTGCAGCAAACAGTATGATTATGCCAATTGACATAGCACCAACTCTATGACGCAAAACCCCCATTCTAGCAAAGAGTACACCAAATCTAGTTGCCAAATCCCTTTTTGAACCAGAGAGAGCCCCAATTGCAGCAAATAGGACCCCTGTTCCATTTCTTCCCAGTTTAGAAGATGAAGCTTATATTGTTGTCAGGAACTTTGTGCGCATCTTTCCTTCATGGAAAGATTATACCGCAGACATAGAACAATTTCCAGTCTTCCTCCGCAACTTATGTGTAAGTAATGTACTAATGTTATTCATGGTCATTACTGCATTTGTTTCTGCTGACAAAAGACACAAGATTTCATTCTTTTAAATAGGCGAGGACCAAACCGGATTGTGAAGACGAGCAAGGGTTGGTTGCGCTTTTCAAGCACTCATTGATGAAGTATCGTTCCTACCTGGGCAAGCACACTTCGATGGCAAGCCTCTAAACAAAATTTCTATAAAGTCTCCAGTGCTACATTTATCCGATGGTGACTGGAATAATCTTGTTACACATTGGTCTCGGCTGCAGCGTAAGGTACTGTCTATGATACCACATCACAATTTGAACTACATTTCTGCATTTGCCTTAACATCTCACTTGTACGAAAACTGTTAGCAGAAGAACATTCATTCTCAAGGGACCACAGAATCTCGCAACTATACTGCACACTGCATTGCTCTTGTGAGTACATCTTGCCTTGTATGACCATACTTACTTTCATAGCTGTTTGATTATGTAGCATCACTGCACATATTAGCCTCGTTATCGTCCATTTGGTGGACATTATACGATCCGTATGGACTCTTACATAGATTTAGAATCAACCCAATGCTTTTGAAGAGGTTTAGCTCTGCAGTCCTCTTGTAAGGACTGAACGTCGTCTATCACTGTACTTACACTAATAGCTACTCCCTCCGTCCCATAATATAAGAACGTTTTGTACAGTACACCAGTGTTCAAAACACTCTTGTATTATGGGAAGAGGGATTGGTTCATTGTGTAGCATTCTGCATCTTATCTCCCTTGCCCACCATTTACTAAAAAAGACCAGATCTATATTTAATCTTGCCAAAAATTAGAATACACAGACAATGCCAGTGCAGAAGTGTAGCTCATTGCTCTTGTCAGTACATTTTGTCCTGTAACGTTTGTACTTCCAGGGATTGGTAGTTGATTATGTAGCATCAATCTGCATCTTATCTTCATTATCCTCTATCCCTTCCAATATTATCATATCTATAATTACTCTCTACAAAATGTAGAGTACATGCAATGCTTATGAAGAAGATTCTATGCTGAAATTCTTGAGTTATCCTTCCCTTGACATGGAGAAGGGCATTATAAAGCCGGTGTTAACTGTTAATGTAAGTCAGTCCTTCTAAAGCCTTTATCCTCACTTGTTGTTTAATTTTCTCATACTCCCTATCGTTTACTGCTGTTTAGTTTGCTGTTTCTGCCAAAATGCATGTTCACAAGAACCGTAAGTTCTAAGTTTTACTTGTAAAACCAAATTCTTTATTCATACCATGCACATTACTCAATACTCCCTATAAGTATGCTTGTTTTTGTGGATCTATAATCCAGTGTGTGGTGAAGCAGCCCATGTTTGCACCTTGTCATCTCCTGTTTTATCTTACTGATGTGGCTGATGATATGAACAACATGCCATGCACATTAACCAAAATAGATACAATGATTTTCTTTGCCCTTCATCTATGCTTGTTATGTTGACATGGTAATCCAGTAGTGTGGTTAAGCTCCCCGCAGTATGAACAATGCCAAATTATGCTATTGATATTTTGAACTTACTCTTTATTTTCTAATTTGAAATTGGATGGAATTGACAACACATTTATCATCTTTGTTTATACACGTGCAAAACCTGTCATCTCTCTGCTTTGTTTCAGGGTGATATGCCTGATGGCATGCACAAGTCTGCCGAAGGCTGTGAGACAACCCCAACATATATTGCAGCAAAGAAGGCAAAACATCTTGAAGATAGCGAGACAACCCTAAAGTCTTGTCTTGATGCAGTGTTCAAGTTACTTGAGACTAGCAGTCAGACAAGCTCACAGAATTCGTTGTCTGAATCCGTTTGACTTCTTCAGTCCCAAGTTCTAGCAGAAAAGCATTCTGCAACTCAATTTCGACTTGAAGTCCCATCTCTAAGAAAGATTGCGGAGAACAGAACTGAGAACCTCATCTCTAAACAACTACACCTGGAAGCTATGACCAACATGCTAGGCCGGTCTCACAGCCTTGCTCAGCAGCTTGCGCAGCAGTTCCCACGCAAGGCTAACCTTTCTTGAACTGTCTTGGAAGTGGTCTCGGTTCAGTATTATTTTGTTACGCTGCAATGATGCCCAGTTTTTGTAATCTACTTCTTCGTTGCGCTTTATGATCACTAGTGGTGAACTTCGATGCCCAGTGGATGTAATATACCATCAATCCTTTATTGTATAGTGTAGGTTTATTCTTAGTTACTATGCCATAATTTCTTTATTCTATAGAGTAGGTTTGTTCTTAATTCCTACTAGTTACTGCCATCATTCGCTATCTGGAAAAAATCAGATGTAGTCAACCGAGCCGAAACATTCTCCTCTAACGGGCCTGGTTTTTAGCTGACCACAATTGGGCCGGCCTGCATCATTCTTGGGCCCGAATGATTGGGGCCTTCACACTTTGCGCGAGGCCCACAACTTACACCAGCCTATATTTTAGTCGGGCCTTTTGTGTACCCAGCGCTTAGTTTGGCCCAGGTAGCATTGGGCCATTAACAGGATGAATATTATACTGGCCTATTACGGCCCAGATGAAGCCATGGGCCTTTAGCAGGCCGAAATGCATGTTGGGCCTCAATTTTCACTAGTTGTCGACGGGCCTTCAGCAGGCTGAAATGTAGACCGGGCCTTTTTGGGCCTAGTTATATCACGGGCAGTTACCAGGCCGAAACATTCTCGGGCCTTAGTTGGCCCACTAATATCATGTGCCTTTAAGAGGCCGAAAGCTTAGTACAGACATCAACATGCCGAATTATGCGACAGGCCTTTAACAGGCCCAAAGTCACATTAAGCTTAATTGTTGCCACCTTTATCACGGGCCGTTAGTGGGCCCGATGTCCTGTCAGACCATATATGGCCCATGGGTAGCACGGGCCATTCCCAGGCCGAAAGTCACACGTGGCTGAAATGGGCCCATGTCTACATCGGGCCTCTAACAGGCCGAAAGTCTCTAGGCTGTAATTGGGCCAAAATACTTGGCAAACAATTAACGGGCTAGATCTGGCTTCGAGCCATAAATGGGCCTTTGTTAAGTAGGCCGTCATTGGGCTAGCCCACTAGTACCTGAGTAAGTACTACGGGCCTTTGACTGGGCCGGCCTTTTTAACCTATATGGGCCTCTATTGGGCCCAACCACGTGTCGACGTATCATAAGCATGTCTCCTCCAATGGACGGGCGACATCTGGCCCACTGACGAGCTGGCAGGTGTTCCCTCCGGCCAATAAGAATTTTACACGTGGAAATTTCCCATTGGTCCCGGCTGTTAACGGGTTATCGGATCCAAAACCAGACCCGATAGCTTAACGATGTTCTGTTACGGTGGATGCCACGTGTCGGTCACCCTTGACGAAAGCACTTTTGTGATGCATGATTTATCGTCATGGAAGTGGACACCATGATGATAATTTTGGAAATGTCATGGAACACTTGTACAACAACACATGTATGACTATCTTGATTCTGTCATAAAATCGTCATGGATGTACATGCATGACAAAAAACGTGACCTACTATGACAAACACGTATCATCACGGAAGTGTATTGTTTTTGTAGTGCTTCCACCAAATAAACCATATAGTAATCAACTAAAAGATGTAATCAACACTACTAGTCACCCACAAGTACCAATCTATAGTTTCGGTAACAAGATTGAACACAAGAGATGAACTAGGGTTTGAGAGGAGATGGTGCTGTTGAAGATGTTGATGGAGATTGCCCTCCCCAAGATGGGAGAGTTGTTGGTGATGATGATGACGATGATTTCCCCCTTAGGGAGGGAAGTTCCCCTGGCGGAATCGCTCCGCCGAAGGGCAAAAGTGCTCCTGCCCAAGTTCTACCTCGAGGCTGCGGCGCTTCGTCCCGAAAGTCCTCTCCTTATTTTTTTTCTAGGTCAAAATGACTTATATACCAAAAGATGGGCACCAGAGGTGGGCCGAGGAGGGCACAACCCACCAGGGCAGCCTGGGCTCCCTGGCGCGCCTAGGTGGGTTGTGCCCACCTGGTGGGCCCCCTCTGGTAGTTATTTGCTCCAATAATTCTTAAATAACACATAAAAAATCTTCGTGAAGTTTCAGCTTTTTTGGAGTTGTGCAGAATAGGTGGCCTGACGTAGCTTTTCTAGGTCCAGATTTCCAGCTGCCAGAATTCTCCCCCTTGATGTGTACCTTGCAAATTATGAGAGAAAAGGCATTAGAATTACTCCGAAAAACATCATTATGGATAAAAACATTGGAAATAAAAATGAGAAAAAATGATGCAAAATGGACGTATCAATTCCCCAAGCTTAGAGCTTGCTTGTCCTCAAGCAAAAATCCGAAATCGATAAACATGTCCACATGCTTTGAGAGAGAGGTGTCGATAAAAACAAAATACAAACATAGAAGCATCATGTTGATTATTATAACAACAAGAAAATTAAACATAGGAATTTTATCATGGAACTTTTATCATATACTTCTCATGAATAAGTAATAGTTCATCACACAATCAAAGTATAAAGCAAAAACTCTAATATAAACCAACAAACTATGTTCTCAGTCAACTTTGCAACTACAATTCATCATGTTTTCAGGAAGGGTGACGTGTCAGAGCCTTTAGGCAAGTCCACATACTCAACCATCATATAGTCTTCTATGATTGCTAACACTCACCTCGTACCCATGAGCAAAACTTTTCAACCGGACACATAGAAAGACACGGGCTTATGATTTTGCCTCCCAACATACTCACCTCAAGGGTGATGTCAACAATAATAACTCATGCCACCCATATTCAACTGGACATATGTGCCTAGATCTTTCCTCACCACATGATGCTTACCAAAAGAGAAAAATAAAAGGAATAGAGAGAAAAACTTTGACTCTTGTATAATAGTAAATACATAAAAGTAAAAGATAGGCCCTTCGTAGAGGGAAGCAGAGGTTTCCATGCGCTTATTTGTTTGTATGCTCAATCCCTTAGTGCAAAAGAACGTCACATTACATTGCCCCTTGCGATAGCGGCCTTTATTATGCAGTCTGTCGCTTTTATTCTTCACCATCACAAGTTCGTGCAATGCTGAATTTTCTCTTACACTAAATGATCTCACACTTTTAGAAGCAATTTTTATTGCCTTTTTTGCACCAATGACAATTTACTTGAGGGATCTTCTCAATCCCTAGGTAGGTATGGTGGACACTTGAAAATAAGATTTTGGGTTTAAATGTTTTTGGATGCACAAGTAGTATCTCTACTTAGTGCGGAATTTTTGGCTAGCAAAGATAGGGGGCAAGCACCACATGTTAAAGGATCTATGACAATATGACTTCTATGTGAATATGAACAAACATAAATCATTAAGTTGTCTTCCTTGTCCAACGTCAACAATTTTGGCATATAATATTTTGATGAGGGCTCACAATCACAAAAGATTTCTAGGATAGTATATTTATATATGAATCTTCTCTTCCCTTATTAATTCTTTCATGAGTTGCATCATTGACTAATGCTATGTTTGTCAATCTCAAATAAATTTTCTACTTATACTTTTCCTTATGTGGTGCCATCACCTACCATAGAATTAGTATATAATATTTTATTTATTTATTTCCTTTCTTTTATTTGTTTACTTTCTTATTTATTTTCTTTTATTTACATCATGAAAGTAAATAAAGCAAAAACTCATACTAAACTTTATTATATAACTTGCACATGATTACAAGGATAGATCACTAAGCAAACTCTCAAAGAAGAAAGGATCAAACTAAACTTTTATTCATCTAAAGAAGAAAAGATTGAACTTAAATAAGTAAAAGCAAAAAGATAGTGGGATGATACGATACTGGGGCACCTCCCCCAAGATTGGAGAAAGCCAAGGGGAGTGCCCATACTCGATACTCTGTTCTCTTTTGGTGGTGAAGAAGATGATTGTGAGGATGACAATTGTGCCTTCAACTTTTTCACATTGTAGTTGAGGAGAGCAATTTCCTCTTCTAAATCATCGACCTCCAACTCCAGCTTCAAGATCTTGTCACATAAATCTCCTTTGCTTTTCTTCCTAAAACAAGAAGGAATAGATTGGTCATTAGACTGGTTATCTCTCTTAGGAATGCTGGACTTCTTGAACTCTATGTGCATATCCCCAGGTTGAGGTAGAGGAACATCCTCCTCCTCCGAGCTTGAATAATCAACCCTCATCAAGTGAGCATCCTCCTCTTCATCGGTAGTTCGACCATAAGGATATAGGTCCCCATAGGTCTTTGGGTAAGCAATTAGATGTGAGACATAGCTCTCTCCATTAGAGTCTTGGGACAATTTTAGAACTGCACAGAAAACAACAAGAAAAGAGAATAGAGGATTTCTATGTGATATGGTGATCAACAGGTTCGGGAAGTATATGTAGATTTTTATCTTGGAGGACAAGTATATGGTAGAAAAACGGAGTACGGAAGGTGTCCCAGGTGGGGACAACCCACCTGGGCTTTCCAGGCAAGCCTGGCACGCCCTGGTGTCTTGTGCCCACCAGGGGTCGCTTCTTGGAAGTTTCTTTATTCCCAAAATTCTAAAATATTCTAAAACTGATAAAAAATATTTTTGCGGATTTTTTGGAGTCCATTTACTTATCGTATCACGTGCCTCCTCATTTTCACGATTCTGGAGTGTTCCGGAAGGAATCTTTTATGTGTTCTTCTGGTGTCATAGTTTGGATAATATTACTTTCAACATTAATAGGCGTACCTGAGATATAATGCTTTATTCGTTGCCCATTGACAACCTTCGGGTTAGTACCTTCAGAATTATTTATTTTGATGGCTCCAGACCGGTAAACCTCCTCGATGATGTATGGGCCTTCTCATTTGGAGAGGAGTTTTCCTGCAAAGAATATGAAACGAGAGTTGTACAAAAGAACATATTCTCCGACTTTAAACTCACGCTTTTGAATTCTTTTGTCATGCCATCTTTTAACTTTTTCTTTAAATAATTTTGCATTTTCATAAGCTTGGGTTCTCCATTCATCTAGTGAGCTAATATCAAATAACCTCTTTTCACCAGCAAGTCTGAAATCATAATTGAGCTCTTTGATTGCCCAATATGCTTTATGTTCTAACTCAAGAGGCAAATGACATTCTTTTCCATAAACCATTTTATAAGGAGACATACCCATAGGATTTTTATATTCTGTTCTATAAGCCCAAAGTGCATCATCTAATTTCTTAGACCAATTCTTCCTGGACCTATTGACAGTCTTTTGCAAAATTAATTTTATTTCTCTATTGCTAAGTTCAACTTGACCACTAGATTGAGGATGATAAGGTGATGCAATTCTATAGTTAACATCATACTTGGCAAGCATTTTATGAAAAGCACCATGAATAAAGTGTGAACGACCATCAATCATTAAATATCTAGGGACTCCAAATCTTGGGAAAATAACTTCCTTGAGCATTTTAATAGAGGTGTTGTGATCAGCACTACTAGTTGGAATACCTTCTACCCATTTAGTAACATAATCAACAGCAACCAAAATATGTGTATACCCGTTAGAGGAAGGAAAAGGTCCCATCTAATCAAATCCCCAAACATCAAATGGTTCAACAACAAGTGAATAATTCATAGGCATTTCTTGACGCTTACCGATACTACCTATCCTTTGACATTCATCACAAGATAAGACGAACTTACAGGCATCCTTGAAGAGAGTAGGGCAATAAAATCCAGATTGCAATACCTTGTGAGCAGTTCTATCTCTAGCATGATGCCCTCCATAAGCCTCAGAGTGACATTTCCGTAGGATTTGTCCCTGTTCATGCTCAGGTACACAACGTCTAATAATACCATCTACTCCTTTATAAAGATGTGGGTCATCCCAAAAGTAATGTCTTAAATCATAGAAGAATTTTTTTATTTTGTTGGTATGTAAAGCTAGGTGGTAAATATTTAATAACAATATAATTAGCATAATCAGCATACCAAGGAGTACTATCAGAAACATTTATTGTAGCTAACTACTCATTAGGAAAACTATCATCAATAGGTAGTGGGTCATCAATCACATTTTCAAGTCTAGACAAATTATCAACAACTGGGTTCTAAGCTCCTTTTCTATCAATGATATGTAAATCAAATTCTTGTAACAAGAGAACCCATCGAATAAGTCTAGGTTTAGCATCTTCCTTTCCATAAGATATTTAATAGCAGCATGGTCTGTGTGAATAGTTACTTTGGAATCAACAATATAAGGTCTAAATTTATCACAAGCAAACACCACTGCTAAGAACTCTTTTTCAGTAGTAGCATAATTTCTTTGAGCAGTGTCTAGAGCTTTAGTAGCATAATGAATAACATTAAGTTTCTTATCAACTCTTTGTCCTAGAACAACACCAACATCATGATCACTAGCATCACACATAATTTCAAAAGGCAAGTTGCAATCAGGTGGTTGAACAATAGGTGCAGAAATTAAGGCTTTCTTAAGTGTTTCAAAGGCTTCTAAACAATCATCATGAAAAACAAAAGGAGTATCCTTCTACAAGAGAGTAGTAAGAGGCCTAGAATTTTTTGAAAAGTCTTTGATAAATCTCCTATAGAAACCAGCATGACCTAAGAAACTACGAATACCTTTTATATCTTTAGGAGATGGCATTTTCTCGATTGCATCAACCTTAGCTTTGTCCATTTCAATACCTCTTTCGGAAATTTTATGACCCAAGACAATGCCTTCATTAACCATAAAGTGGCACTTCTCCCAATTCAAGACAAGATTTGTTTGTTCACATCTCTGCAAAACTCGATCAAGATTGCTTAAACAATCATCAAAAGACTTCCCATAAACGGAAAAGTCATCCATGAAAACCTCAACAATCTTTTCACAAAAGTTAGAGAATATAGCAGTCATAAATCTTTGAAAGGTAGCAGGTGCGTTACATAAACCAAAAGGCATATGCCTATAAGCATAGATTCCAAAGGGACAAGTAAAAGTGGTCTTTTCTTGATCAGGTTGAGAAACAAGTATTTGTGAAAATCCAGAATATCCATCAAGGAAGCAAAAGTGTGTGTTCTTAGATAATCTTTCAAGCATTTGATCAATAAAAGGCAAGGGGTAATGATATTTTCTAGTTGCTTTGTTTAATTTTCTAAAATCAATAGCCCGTAACAATTCTCTGTGGAATAAGTTCATTCTTATCATTAGGAACAACAGTAATACCTCCTTTCTTAGGAACACAATGAACATGACTTACCCATCTACTATCAGCTATGGGATAGATTATACTTGCTTCCAGAAGTTTTAATATTTCCGTTCTTACCACTTGTTTCATCTTCGGATTTAACCGACATTGGTGATCAACAACGGGTTTAGCATCAGGTTCCATATTAATTTTGTGCTGACATAGAGTGGGACTAATGCCCTTTAAGTCATCAAGAGTATATCCAATAGTAGCTCGGTGCTTCCTCATAACTTTCAATAATCTTTCTTCTTCATGTTCTGAAAGGTTAGCACTAATAATAACAGGATATGTCTTCTTTTCATCAAGATAAGCATATTTCAAAGTGTCTGACAATTGTTTTAATTCAAAAACAGGATCACCTTTAGGTGGAGGAGGACTTCCTAGAGTTTCAATAGGCAAATTGTGTTTAAGCAGAGGATGTTGTTCAAACAAAATTTTATCTATTTCATTTCTTTCATGCATATGAAAATAATTTTCATGGTCTCGCAAATATTGTTCTAAAGGATCATTTGGTGGTACAACAATAGAAGCAAGACCAATTAATTCATCTTTACTAGGCAATTCTTTTTCATGAAGATTTCTACTAAACTTGGAAAAATTAAACTCATGAGACTCATTACCAAAACTAACACCGACAGTTTGTTTCTCACAATCTATCTTAGCATTAACGGTGTTCAAGAAAGGTCTATCAAAAATAATGGGACAAAAGTCATCTTGTGGGGAACCAAGAACAAGAAAATTAGTAGGGTATTTTATTTTCCCACACAAGACTTCAACATCTCTAACAATCCCAATTGGTGATATAGTGTCTCTATTAGCAAGTTTAATAGTAACATCTATTTCTTCTATATTTGCGGGTGCTATGTCATTCATAATTTCTTGATATAGGGTGTAAGGAATAGCACTCACACTAGCACCTATATCACATAAACCATGATAAAAGTGATCTCATATTTTAACTGAGATGACAGGCATGCCAACAATAGGTTTATGCTAATCTTTCTTATGAGGTTTGGCTATTCTAGTAGCTTCTTCACAGAAATAAATAACATGCCCATCCATATCTTCTTCCAAGGGATCTTTAACCATAGCAATACTAGGTTAAACTTTAATTTGTTCATCAGGTTTAGGTGTTCTAATGTAGCTTTTGTTAACCATAGTTGAAACTTTAGCATGTTCCCTTATCCTAACAGGGAAAGGTGGTTTCTCAATATAAGTAGAAGGAACAACTGGATCAACATTATAAATTATGTTTCTTCTTTAACTGCTACCGATTCTTTAATTTCTTCTTTAATAGGTGGGTGATATTTAAACCACTTCTCTTTAGGGAGTTCAACATGATTAGCAAATGATTCACAAAAGGAGGCTACTATCTCAGAGTTAAGTCCATATTTAGTGCTAAATTTTGAAAAGAATCAGTATCCATAAAATATTTAACACAATCATACTCAAGTTTAATACTTGACTCTTTAACTTTGTCGAGTTCCCAATCTTCAGAGTTGCATTTTAATTCTTTCCAAAAGATCCCACCGGAATTCAATAGTCTTCTTCATAAAAGAACCAGCACAAGAAGTATCAAGCATGGTTTGATCATTATGAGAAAGACGAGCATAAAAATTGTGAATAATAATTTCTCTTGAGAGCTCATGATTGGGGCATGAAAATAACATTGACTTAAGCCTCCCCCAAGCTAGAGCGACACTTTCTCCTTCACGAGGCCAAAAAAAATATAATTACGATCATGATGAACTAGATGCATAAGATAATTTTTTTGGTGGAACTCCAATTTCAAACGATTCCAATTCCATGATCCAATATCATCGCATAGCCTATACCATGCCAATGCCTTTCCCTTCAAAGATAAAGGGAAAACCTTCTTCACAACTTTATTTCCGGGTAAAACTGCAAGCTTAAACAATCCACAAATTTGTTCTACATATATCAAGTGCATATCAGGATGTTCGGTTCCATCTCCTGCATAAGGATTAGGTAGCAGTTGTTCTATTATACCCGAAGGAATTTCATATTCAATATTTTCAGTACGTGCAGTAGGTTGAGGGGTAGCTAATTGTGGTTCCGGATGAGGTGAAGATACCCCGAACAAACCCCTCAAAGGACTGTTTTCCATAGTAACAAGTGACAATAAATTTCACCACACTATATAAATGTTTCCTTACCAATTTCCACTTACCAAAGGCGCTTCACTCCTCGGAAATGGTGCCAGAAAATAGCCTTGATGACCCACAAGTATAGGGGATCAATTGTAGCTCTTTTCGATAAGTAAGAGTGTCGAACCCAATGAGGAGCAGAAGGAAATGACAAGTAGTTTTCAATAAGGTAATGTCTGCAAGTGCTGAAATTGTAAGTAGCAGAGTAGTTTGATAGCAAGATAATTTGTAACGAGCAAATAACGATAGTAGTAACAAAAGTGCAGCAAGGTTGCCCAATCCTTTTGAGGCAAAGGACAGGCCAAAAAGGTCTCTTATGATAAGCAAAGCGTTCTTGAGGGTACACGGGAATTTCATCTAGTCACTTTCATCATGTTGGTTTAATTCATGTTCGCTACTTTGATAATTTCATATGTGGGTAGACCGGTGCTTAGGTGCTATTCTTACTTGAACAAACCTCCTATTTATGATTAACCCTCCCGCAAGCATCCGCAACTACAAGAAAAGTCTTAAGAATAAATTCTAACCATAGCATTAAACTTTTGGATCCAATCGGTCCCTTACGGAATAGCGCATAAACGGGGGTTTAAGCTTCTGTCACTCTCGCAACCCATCATCTAATTGCTACTCCACAATACATTCCCTTAGGCCCAAATATGGTGAAGTGTCATGTAGTCAACGTTCACATGACAACACTAAGGGAATCACAACATACATACTACCAAAATATCAAACACATATCAAATTCACATGATTACTTGCAACATGATTTCTCCTGTGACCTCAAGAACAAAGGTTAGTAATCACAAATGATAAATATGCTCATGATCAGATGGGTATTAAATAGCATATTGGATCTGAACATATAATCTTCCACCAAATAAAGCATATAGTAACCAACTACAAGATGTAATCAACACTTCTAGTCACCCACAAGTACCAATCTATAGTTCCGGTAACAAGATTGAACACAAGAGATGAACTAGGGTTTGAGAGGAGATGGTGCTGTTGAAGAAGTTGATGGAGATTGCCCTCCCCAATATGGGAGAGTTTTTGGTGATGATGATGATGATGATTTCCCCCTCTGAGAGGGAAGTTCCCCCGGCGGAATTGCTCCGCCGGAGGGTAAAAGTGCTCCTGCCCAAGTTCCACCTCGAGGCGGCGGCGATTTGTCCCGAAAGTCCTGTCCTTATTTTCTCTAGGTCAAAATGACTTATATACCAAAACATGGGCACCGGAGGTGGGACGAGGAGGGCACAACCCACCAGGGCGCGCCTGGGCTCCCTGTCGCGCCCAGGTGGGTTGTGCCCACCTGGTGGGCCCCCTCTGGTAGTTATTTGCTCCAGTAATTCTTAAATAATCCATAAAAATTCTCCATGAAGTTTCAGCTTGTTTGGATTTGTGCAGAATAGGTGGCCTGGCGTAGCTTTTCTAGGTCCAGATTTCCAGCTGCTAGAATTCTCCCCCTTGATGTGTACCTTGCAAATTATGAGAGAAAAGGCATTATAATTACTCCAAAAAGCATTATTATGGATAAAAACATTGTAAATAGCAGTGAGAAAACATGATGCAAAATGGACGTATCATTCACCCTCGGGGCTGAGGGTATGTACTAGTAGCTATGTGTTTGATATCTCTCTCGTGTTCTTGATTTGGCACGATCTTGATGTACCGCGAGCTTTTGTTACTATAGTTGGATCATATGGTGTTTCTCCCTCTCCATCTTCTTGTGACGAATTGAGTTTTACCTTTGAGGTTTCACTATTATCGGATTGAATACTTTTATGGATTTGAGAACACTTGATGTATGTCTTGCGTGGGATACCAGTGGTGATAATGGGGTGTTCTATTGATTCACTTGATGTATGTTTTGGCACTCAACTCGCGGATTCCCCGAGGTGACATTGGGGTAATCTATGCATAGGGGTTTATGCACGTTTTCATCCTTGTTTCTCCAGTAGAGATCTTGGGGCACTCTTTGAAGTTCTTTGTGTTGGATTAAATATTATGAAACCGAAGTTGTTTGATGCATATCGTATAATTAACCCACGGATACTTGTGGTGACATTGGAGTATCTAGGTGACATTAGAGTTGATTGATGTGTATCATATGATGTTATTTTACTACAAACTCTAGGGTTGTTTGTGACACTTATAGGAATAGCTCAATGGATTGATCGGAAAAGAATAACTTTGAGGTGGTTTCGTACCCTATAAACAATTTCATCTTATGTTCTCCGCGATAGGAACTTTGGAGTGACTCTTTGTCGCATGTTGAGGGATTTCCATATGATTTAATTTTGTTATTGTTGTTGATAGATTTTGCACTAGTGAAAGTATGAACCGTAGGCCTTATTTTTAAGCATTGCAATACCATTTTCGCTCACTTTTGTTACTAGTTACCTTGCTGTTTTTATATTTTCAGATTACAAAAACCCATATCTACCATCCATATTATACTTGTATCACCATCTCTTCGCTGAACTAGTGCACCTATACAATTTACCATTGTATTGGGTGTGTTGGGGACACACAAGACTCTTTGTTATTTGGTTGCAGGGTTGTTTGAGAGAGACCATCTTCATCCTACGCCTGCCACAGATCGATAAACCTTAGGTCATCCACTTGAGGGAAATTTGCTACCGTCCTATAAAACTCTACACTTGGAGGCCCAACAACGTCTACAAGAAGAAAGGTTGCATAGCAGACATCAAGCTCTTTTCTGGTGCCGCTGCTGGGGAGGTGAGTGCTTGAAGGTATATCTTTAGATCTTGCAATCAAATCTTTTAGTTTCTTGTTTTATCACTAGTTTACTCTGTAAAAGAAAACTATAAAAAAATGGAATTAAGGTTGCCTCTTATGCTTCATCTTTTTAATGTCTTTCATGAAAATGATGGAAAGGAAAATTGTGTTCAAGTGTTAGAAGAAGAAGTAAATAAAATGGTTGGCACTAAATATTTGAATGATGAGCATGATTGCAATGTTGTTGGTATGAATTCTTCGAATATCCATGATGCTAATGATATGCAAAGCCATAAGCTTGGGGATGCTATGTTTGATGAAAATGATATTTTTTGTCCCCCAAGTTTTGATGAGCAAATTTATTATGATGATAGGATGCCTCCTATTTATGATGATTATATTGACAAAAGTGGGTTTGGAAGAGTGTCAACTCTAGGTACTAATGATCCAACTATTTTGGATGGTGTAGAATCTTATTGTAATAATTATGAAAGTGGATTTGGAGAGGTCATGACTTTATTTAGTGATGAATCCACTATTCTGGAAGAGGTTTCAATTGATTATGAGAACAAAGTTGTTATCTATGATGATAGTCGTGATGCCATGTATGCTATAAAGAATAGTGATAACCATGAAACTTGTCATCATGATTTTAATTTTCAGTTGGATTATGCCCCACATGATGGTTATTTTGTTGAGTTTGCTCCCTTTACTATTGATGAGGATAAATTTTATTATGTGGAGAGTAATAAAAATTGTGTGCTTATGGATCATGAAAAGAATCCTTTATGTGATAGTTATATGTTGAATTCATTCATGATGCTACTGAAAATTATTATGAGAGATGGACATATGCTTTTACACATCTCAATAATATCAAGTTTCCTCTCCATGTGTTCAAAGTTTTGAAGTTGCACTTGTTTTGCCTTCCTATGCCAGTTGATTCTTGCTACCAAAAATTGTTTAATCAAAAAATCCCTATGCATAGGAAGTGGGTTAGGCTTAAATGTGCTAGTCATATGCTTCATGATCCTCCCGTTATATTTCAATTCTTATCTTTTATGTGAGCATCATTGAGACCATCATGCCTAGCCAAAAAGGCATTAAAGAAAAGTGCTTGTTGGAAGACAACCCAATATTTATACCTACTTTTTGTGTGTGTTCACATGATTAAACTACTATAGTAATCATGTTTTATAGCTTTTATTTCAATAAAGTGGCAAGTAAATCCTTTGGGATAGTGTGGATGATAGTTGACTTGATTCTGTGCAAAAACAGAAAAAATTTTGTCCAGTATCAGAATTTCTAAAATTCACCGGAATGTGATAAAATTATTATTTTTTGAAACATGATTTATATACAAATTTGCTATGTTGTCCTATTTTTTCAGAATTTTTGGAGTTACAGAAGTATGGTAGTTATCCAGATCATTACAGACTGTTTTGTTTTTAAAAGATTCTGTTTTCAATGCATAGTTTGCTTGTTTTCTAGCTTCAATGGCTTATATTGCTTAATATAAATTTGGAAATGATAATTTACAGTAGGAATTGTGTGAGAACAATTAAGAATCTTGTCTTGGTAGTACCAAGGTGAATGATTTATCTTTATCATACTAACCTATCTCACAAAGTTCCGCTAAGTTTTGTGTGATTGAAGTTTTCAAGTTTTGGGTGAGATATCGTTATGGGGAGAATAAGGAGTGAAAATACCCTAAGATTGGGGATGACCAAGGCACCCCAAGGTAATATTCAAGGAATACCCAAGCAACCAAGCTTGGGGGTGCCCCAGAAGGCATCCCCTTTTTCGCCTCCAACTTTACCGGTGACCTCACTTGGAGCTATGTTTTTATTCGTCACATGATATGAGTTTTTCTTGGAGGGTCATTTTATTTTATTTTTATTTGCTTGATGTTATTTATAGTAATGTTTTTCATCTTTTAGTTCAATAAAAAGGTCAAGTATAGCCTTTACCATGCTTATTTCGCAAGTCTATATGCTGCTATTTTGAAAACAGAATGTTTTCTATCATGTCTGAATTCTTCTAGAAAGTCAGAGTGTGATAAAATCTTGAAATTTTTGCAATATAACTAACAGCAAATTTTCTATAGTGTGGTAATTTTTAAGAATTTTTGGAGTTAAATAAGTATGAATATTCTTGTATCATTTATAGACCGTTCTGTTTAGATAGATTCCTGTTATGTTTGCATTGTTTGCGCATGTTTGCTTGTTTAATGATTCTATTTGAGGATAGGAGTCTTAAATATGCAGAGGAATTTCGTATGAGATGTTAAATATATTTTTTGACTATAGTATAGAATGATAAGGGCATGCATTGATTTACACTAACTTATCTCACGAGTTCTTTTTGAATTTTGTGTGGATGAAGTTTTTAAGAATTAGGGAAACCGTGATATGAGAGGAACTAAGGAGACATAAGAGCTCAAGCTTGGGGATTCCCAAGGCATCCCTAGTTAGTATTTCAAGAAGTCTCAAGCAACTAATCTTGGGGATGCCTCGGTTGGCATCCCACCTTCTTCTTCAACAATGATCGGTCAGTTTTGGTTGAGCCTAAGTTTTTGCTTCTTCACATGATATGTGCTACCCTTGTAATGTTTTATTTGTTTTGCTTTCTGTTTGAATAAAGTACTTAAGATCTGAATTTTTAAATGAGAGAGAATCCTCAATAATTACTTCATTATTTGACTACTCATTGATCTTCACTTATATGTTTCTGGAGTAGTTTTTCATTTACTCTCCTGCTTACCTTATATCCTTTTGAGAGTCTTATATATAGTAATGGTGAAAGTGCAACTATCCTTGGGTGGTTTTGGTAATTCCTAACAACATATAGCTCATTGAGCTAACATTATTCCAAGATTAATATTTCAGGAAAAGCTCAATGAATGGCATGGCATGGATGAGGAAAGTGGATCCCTAAAAATTCTAAGGATAAAAAGTTTGGCTCAAGCTTGAAGCTCAAGACTCTACATTTTATATTTTAGTGATCCAAGATCACATTGAGTCTATAGGAAAAGCCAATACTATCAAGGAGGGATGAGGTGTTGCTTAATGGCTTGCTTGCTCAAAATGCTTAGTGATATGCTCCAAAACCCTCAATTACCTTCCCACATACACACATGACCTAAACCAAAAGTCAAACTCGGCCCCACCGATTCTTTCTATCCGGCGCCACCGAGTTTCAAATGTCATAGCCACTGCCACAAACCCTAGGCAAATCGGTCTCACTGATAGGGATCTCGGTCTCACCGAGATGGGATTGTAATCTCTCTGTTTCCCTTCGTAACGTTTCGGTCTTACCGAGGTGAGCGATCGGTCCCACTGAGATTGCAATGTAAACTATCTGTTTCCCTTTTGTAACATTTCGGTCTCACCGAGATGAGCGAATCGGTCCCACCGAGTTTACCTGACCAACTCTCTAGTTAGCTTATTACCAAAATCGGTCCCACCGAGTTTGTGTAATCGGTCACACCGAGATTACGTTATGCCCTAACCCTAACCATATCGGTCCTACCGAGTTGCATCTCAGTCCCACCGAAAATCCTAACGGTCACTAGGTTTGCTGAATCAGTCCGACCGAGTTTAACCATTTGGTCCCACCAAGTTTGGCAAATTGTGTGTAATGGTTAGATTTTGTGTGGAGGCTATATATACCCCTCCACCCACTCTTCATTCATGGAGAGAGCCATCAGAACATACCTACACTTCCAATACACATTTCTGAGAGAGAACCACCTACACTTGTGTTGAGGTCAAGATATTGCATTTCAACCATATGAATCTTGATCTCTAGCCTTCCCCAAGTTGCTTTCCACTCAAATCTTCTTTCCACCAAATCCAAATCCTGTGAGAGAGAGTTGAGTGTTGGGGAGACTATCATTTGAAGCACAAGAGCAAGGAGTTCATCATCAACACACCATTTGTTACTTCTTGGAGAGTGGTGTCTCCTAGATTGGCTAGGTGTCACTTGGGAGCCTCCGACAAGATTGTGGAGTTGAACCAAGGAGTTTGTAAGGGCAAGGAGATCGCCTACTTCGTGAAGATCTACCGCTAGTGAGGCAAGTCCTTCGTGGGCGACGGCCGTGATGGGATAGACAAGGTTGCTTCTTTGTGGACCCTTCGTGGGTGGAGTCCTCCGTGGACTCGCGCAACCGTTACCCTCCGTGGGTTGAAGTCTCCATCAACGTGTATGTACAATAGCACCACCTATCGGAACCATGCCAAAAACATCCGTGTCTCCAATTGCGCTTAAATCCTCCAAACCCTTCCCTTTACATTCTTGCAAGTTGCATGCTTTACTTTCCACTGCTCATATACTCTTTTGCATGCTTGCTTGAATTGTGTGGAGATTGCTTGACTTGTGCTAAGATAGCTAAAATCTGCCAAGAACTAAAATTGGGAAAAGGCTAGATTTTTATTTGGTCAAGTAGTCTAATCACCCCCCTCTAGACATACTTTCGATCCTACAAGTGGTATCAGAGCTTTGGTCGCCATTTGCTTTGATTTCCATAGCTTTTGGTGGTCACAGCCTTGGTTTCACAACCTAGGAGAGTATGGCGTCTAGCGAGGGAAATTATCACCGTAGAGGTCCTTACTTTGATGGTACTAATTTTGCTAGTAGGAAGCATAAGATGAAAATGCATATTCTTGGACATAACCCCGCCGTTTGGGCTATTGTGTGTATTGGCTTGCAAGGTGAATTCTTTGACGGGAAAGAACCAAACCGTGAAGCCACCACGGAAGAGTTGAAAATGCTGCAATACAACGCTCAAGCTTGTGATATCCTCTTCAACGGATTGTGCCCCGAAGAATTCAACAAAATCAGCCGTCTTGATAATGCAAAGGAAATTTGGGATACTTTGATTGATATGCATGAAGGTACTGACTCCGTCAAGGAATCCAAATTGTATGTGCTTCAAAGTCAACTTGACAAGTTCAAAATGAAGGATGGTGAAGGTGTTGCTGAAATGTACTCTAGGCTTGCTCTTATCACAAATGAGATTGCCGGCTTAGGGAGTGAAGAGAAGACCGATAGATTCATCATCAAGAAGATCCTAAGAGCCTTGGATGGAAAATATGATACCGTGTTCACATTGATCCAAATGATGCCAAATTACAAAGATCTCAAGCCAACGGAAGTCATTGGAAGAATTGCTGCTCATGAGATGTCACTCAAGGATAAAGAGGAACTTCACAACAAATCAAGTGGTGCTTACAAAGCCTCATGTGAAGCTCCCACATCATCGAGTGAGAAACAAACCTTCAATGAAGAATTGAGCTTAATGGTGAAGAACTTCAAAAAGTTCTACAAGAGTATAAGCAAAGAGAGAAGCTCCAAGTCAAGGTCCTACAATGACAAAAGATCTTCTAGTCGAGAGCAAAACTGCTACAATTGTGGAAGGCCCGGACACTATTCCAATGAGTGTACGGCCCCCTACAAGAGAAGAGAAGATTCTCCCAAGAGAAGAAGTAGAAGAGAAGAATCACCATCTAGAGAAAGAAGGAGTAGAGATGATCGTTATGAACGAAGACCCTCACGGAGAAGCAAGGATTCGAAAGAAAGGACAAGTCATCAAGGAGCTACACAAAACGAAGACATCAAGCTCATGTTGGTGAATGGGTATCCGGCTCTGACTCCGACAACCACTCCGAGAGAAGCTATCACTCCGACTCTGAATATACTCAAGATGAAGGTGTTGCCGGTCTAGCACTTGTGACAACCAACTCCTACGACATATTTGACTCACCAAATGAAGGAGTTGGAACATGCTTCATGGCTAAAGGCCCAAAGGTATCACACCCCAAGTATGTTGATTTCAATAGTGATGAAGATGACTTGTTAGGTGATGATGATTTACTTGTTGACAACTCTAGTGATGAATACTGTGATGAAACGTCAATTAATCATGCTAATCAAGATAAAACGAATGACAATGATAAGGAGAAGATTGAGTCTCTAACTAAAGAACTAAACACTCTTAAGTTAGCTCATGAAACTATCTTAGGAGATCATCGAGAACTTTTAAGGACTCATGAGAAATTACACTTTGAAAAGCTCAACCTTGAGCAAGAGCATGAGTTCTTAAAAGCAATCAATGATGATCTTCGTAAGAAAAGTTCTTCTTACATTGCCAAGCGTTTACTCTTATCCACTTACATGCCTCAAGTCAAGTCTAGTAACAAGAACAAGAAAGATTCTTCCTCTAGTAGTAACAATAATCATGCTAAATCCGATATTGTTGCTTCTAGTAGTTCTCTTGATTCCACTAATGATTCTCTTAGCCAAGTTACACTCGAGCAAGAAAATAGCTTATTGAAGGGAATTATAGAGAAAGGTGTTTACAAGAGCCTTCCTGGAAGTAAGCAATTCGAGGAAATTGTACACAATCAAGGAAGGCACCGGAAGAATCAAGGTGTTGGTTTTGAACAAAAGTTCAATGCCAATGGAGTTGAGTGGGAAGAAGATCAATACCCCAAGACGAAGTTTGTTCCTCAACAAGAGAAGTATGATCCTACTTCTTTCAAAGGGACACAAGCTCAAGATGATCTTCCACCACAAGACCACAAGCAAAAAGGCAAGGACAAGCTTCAAGAGGAAATTGATGCATTTTAAGAAGCTCCTAAGGCCTTGGTCAAGTGGGTTCCCAAGACTACTTCAAGTTCCACTTCATCAAGTACAACTACAACATCGAGGATTCCCATCAAGATGGTGTGGATCCCGAAGAAGAAGAACTAGAGAGTTCTTGAGGGTGACTCCACCAACATACTTCACTCTTATCATCTTGGCAAGAACAAGTGCAATCAACTTCCACATCTTGCACTAGTTCAAGGAGTCACAAACCCTAAGCTTTCATAGACATCATCTTGTGTGTGCATCACTCTATGTCTATGGATATCCTTGTTTGTTCCTTGTGGGACTAACCCGTGTTGGTATTGAAAGTGCAACTCACTCCAATGGATAGCTTCAAATGATCTACATCAACATTGAGCATCCACATCTTCAACATCTACATGAAGTCATCATAGACAAAACCCAAGGTTAGTTCATCCCTCTTAGGGGGGATCTCACATCTAGGGGGAGCTTTACTCTAAGAATTGAGCTAAAGCAACTCTAATGGTGTGAACACAACAATGCTTTATGTAAAAGTGGTAACCCCACTTGTGCTTAAACGATGAGTATGACCTATGATCAAATGTTCTCATTTGACTCCTAAGTCAATATACTCATATATAGATGACCTAGTCATCGCAAATTGTTTGATAGATGCTAGAATTGGTTGTGCATGCTTTGCCACATATTTCAATTGCCATTTTATTGTGTGAGCATGTTGATTGCATATTTTACTCATTCGAGGACATCCACTTGTTGTTTTGATTGATTGGTTTTCTTTTCTTTTGCCAAGTGGATGGACAAGAATGCCTAAGAACCCTCTCTAGCTATCTATGCTTTTCTCGTCTCAAACTCTATTCATGCTACATCACAAAATTTGATCAAGTCAGATTCGAACCACTCTGTGTGAGGAGCACTTGGAGTCCCCGATTTGTCATAGACTTAAACTTCCAAAACTTCTTTGTGCATTTCGGTCTGACCGATTCATCCATTTTGGTCATACCGAGATCACTAAGTCGATCTAGGTTTTCAATCTTGGTGCAACCGATTTGAACCCTTCGGTCACACCGAGTTTCAGTAACTGATTGCAGTTATGAATCTCGGTGCCACCGAGTTGTTCCACTCGGTCACACCGACAGGGTCGGGCTATATATACTCACGGGCAAAATTTTGGAAATTTCTCCGAAACCCCTTCGCCCGCGCATAGCTCGCTCTGCCTCCTGGGTCTCCGGATCGTCCTCCTCGTCGCCAGCCGCCTCCTGTCGCTGGTCTCTGCCGCCATCAACGGAATTCTTCCCCGCCGTTGCCGCTGTAGCGAGTTCATCGCCGAACTAGGGTATGGAATCGATCACAGTGCTATCCCCGTCCGATTCCTAGCACATTGTGTTCATCATGATTCTTACCACGATTGAAACGATTCTATCCAGTCAAAACACTCCGTAGATTAGAGTTGAATTGAAAATTTAGGGTTAGGTTTCCGCCGAAACCATCTCGGACCCATCCGAGTTGTGGAACTCGGTACCACCGATTCGGCTCAGGCCATTGCACATGTAATTTTCGGTCTAACCGAGAATTGCAAATCGGTGTGACCGAGTTCAGGACTTTGTGAAACCCTAGCAGTCTCGGTGCCACCGAACTATGACTCCGTCTGACCGAGTTCACTAGTTTAGGTTCCAACAGCTGCTTCGATATCACCGAGTTTACAAATCGGTTGATCCGAAATGCTTTCTGTGGAAAACTAAAACTAAGTTTTTGACTCATTCTTTTGCAAAAACCTCTGCATTTTGTGATGCTCATCCACTCTATCTCATATATATCTATTCACAGGGTCTGCTGTCAGTGTTTGCAATATGTCTGATCAGAGTGACAGCCAGAACAGGTCAGAGGAGCAGGTTCACCTGAGTGAGGGCACTAGTTCCTCCAGCAGTTCAGATGATGGTAGCAGGAGCACCCCAAGCAACTTACCCAAAGCTGCTACCAGGGCCAGAAAGAAGAAGACATCTGAATCTGAGGATGAAGACTATGTGGCAGTTGAGGATGAGGCCACTTCCAAGAAGAAAGTGGTTAAGAAGGAATATAGCACTACTGCTGCCACCAAGCCAGGCATGAAGCAAAAGGTTCCTGCAAAGAGAATTCCAATGTCTAAGGCCAGAGCATCTACTCAAGTCCCTTTGGGATCTGAACCCAAAGAGGCTGCTGCAGAAGGGAGGAAGAGGAAGGAGAGGATCAAAAAGACAACTGCTAGAGTGCTTGGGAGATCCTCAATCATGAGAGATTCTGAAGAGGAAGAGGAAGAAGAGGTTGTTGCACCAGCACCTAAGGCCCAGAAGCTTATGGGTGATGCTATCAGGACAGGGGCTGCTTCATCAAAGCCCAAAGAAGCACCCAAAGCAGCCTCCAAGCCCAAGAGTGCACCTAAGAGGAATACCAGGAGTATACCAGCTACTAAGAAGAACAAGGCCCCAGTGCCTAAAGTTGCTGCTGATGAAGATGATGAAGGACAAGTCCTGAGGAAGCTCAAACCCAAGATTCCAGACCACAATGATGCTCATCCTGTGGCTGAGAACATGAAGATCAGGAGAGACTCAGGACTGAGGAAATGGAAAGACATACCCATATGCTACAAGAAGAATAACTGTTGTTGATTACAAGTTCCACACAAAGGAACAACAAGATTTCTATGAGACAGTATTGTTGGACAAGAAGCCTGTAGTGTGTGAAATGAGGTGGGTCGACTGGAAGTATATCAAGGAAAATGAGGAACACTATCCTGGTGTGTTTGACAGCTTTAGTGCTTGTGGAGTTGCAGACTTTGTTGGGCAGAAGCTCACAAAGTGGAATGAGGAGCTCATAATGCAATTCTACTCCACAACACACTTCTATCCAGATGGCAGGATAGTATGGATGTCTGAAGGTACAAGGTACCACTCAACTATTGAGGAATGGGCAAATCTAATCAATGCTCCTAAGGAAGAATAAGATGACTTGGATGTCTATGCCAAGAAGAAGATGGATCACAACTCTATGGCAAACATGTACAAGGAGATTCCTGAAGATGATCTTGAGACTCACCAGTTTGGGTCAGTAAAACACTTGCTGTCAGGGCTGCCTACAATCAATTGGATCCTTAGGCACACTCTCTTTCCCAAGTCTGGTGATCACAGAATGATCAGAGGCCATGCAATTAACTTGCTACATATGTTTGATGTGCCACAGAAGTTCAAGGTCATGAGCCTTATTGTTGAGACTATCAAGAGGACTGCAGCAGATCAGAAAAGAAGTTGTGGATATGCCTCACAAATCTAGGAGTTGATAAACTCAAAGATGGGCACAGGCACATACTTGTTGGATAAGGAACACTTGCCTATCTACCCAGACTTCAAGGACAATCAAGTTGTGATGAATGAGAATGAACCATCATTAGTACAAGCTCAAGAGAAGAAGGAGAAAGCAAAGAAATAGAAGGCTGCCAAGATGCCAACTCAAGAGGAGGCATCTGAGTACTTTTTCAAAAGCAAGCAGGACCAGCTTGGTTATTTGATAGCATCAACTTTGAGGATTGAGAAGGGGTTGGCCACCCTAACTCAAAACCAGGAGAGCCTGGAAAGAATCATGGAACAAAAAATCTATGATTTAGATGTCAAAGTAACTGAGATTCAGTCAGTTGTGGAGTAGCTACAGGATGACATGCAGGAGAGGAAGGGCAGAACAACCACTGATGCATTTGCCAGAGTGCCTCGAGCTCAGAGATCAGCTGCAGTGCCAGTAACAGACACCAGAGCCACTTCATCTGCACCAGCTACAACTTCAGTGCCACCAGCTCCAGCACCTACCCTAGCAGCTCCATCTACTTCGACTGAAGCCTTCGTTCTTGGAGTTCTCCGGACACCACCACCTGAAGACCAAGCCTGAGAGACGTTTTAGTGCTATGCATTTTCTATGAACTTTTTGGTAACTTGTTGCCAAAGGGGGAGAAAAAGGTATAGATCATAGGCTTCAAGAGAGAGAGAGAGAGAGTTTGCTTTTGTTCTCTCTTGTCTTCTTGGTTGAACTTTATTTACTTTTGATTGCTTGAGATACTATGCTATTATCTGTGAGACATTGATGATCATGTGGTTGATCATAAGCTACACTTATGCTTGTTAGATGATATTATCTTACTTATCCTTATATGATCATTCACTTTGCTTGGTGATGAGTGCATGTATTTAATTCTTATCAATTTGAGCGCTCCACCAAGATGTATGTGACATGGAAGAGTAACCCATGATCCTAACTCATTGTGCATTTGCAGTCCAAAGCAAATCTTAAGATATGCACAAATTTAGGGGGAGCTCTTGCTTTTCACATACTTCTCAAAGCGACAATATCTTTCACTCTTATTATCATTTGTCGAAGCTTTGATCTATATGTTGTCATCAATTACCAAAAAGGGGGAGATTGAAAGTGCAACTATCCCTGGGTGGTTTTGGTAATTCCTAACAACATATAGCTCATTGAGCTAACATTATTCCAAGATTAATATTTCAGGAAAAGCTCAATGAATGGCATGGCATGGATGAGGAAAGTGGATCCCTCAAAATTCTAAGGACAAAAAGTTTGGCTCAAGCTTGAAGCTCAAGACTCTACATTTTATATTTTAGTGATCCAAGATCACATTGAGTCTATAGGAAAAGCCAATACTATCAAGGAGGGATGAGGTGTTGCTTAATGGCTTGCTTGCTCAAATGCTTAGTGATATGCTCCAAAATCCTCAACTACCTTCCCACATCCACATATGACCTAAACCAAAAGTCAAACTCGGCCCCACCGATTCTTTCTATCCGGCGCCACCGAGTTTCAAATGTCATAGCCACTGCCACAAACCCTAGGCAAATCGGTCTCACCGATAGGGATCTCGGTCTCACCGAGATGGGATTGTAATCTCTCTGTTTCCCTTCGTAATGTTTCGGTCTTACCGAGATGAGCGATCGGTCCCACCGAGATTGCAATGTAAACTCTCTGTTTCCCTTTTGTAACATTTCGGTCTCACCGAGATGAGCGAATCGGTCCCATCGAGTTTACCTGACCAACTCTCTGGTTAGCTTATTACCAAAATCGGTCCCACCGAGTTTGTGTAATCGGTCACACCGAGATTACGTTATGCCCTAACCCTAACCATATCGGTCCTACCGAGTTGCATCTCAGTCCCACCGAAAATCCTAACGGTCACTAGGTTTGCTGAATCGGTCCGACCGAGTTTAACCATTCGGTCCCACCGAGTTTGGCAAATTGTGTGTAACGGTTAGATTTTGTGTGGAGGCTATATATACCCCTCCACCCACTCTTCATTCGTGGAGAGAGCCATCAGAACATACCTACACTTCCAATACACATTTTCTGAGAGAGAACCACCTACACTTGTGTTGAGGTCAAGATATTCCATTCCAACCATATGAATCTTGATCTCTAGCCTTCCCCAAGTTGCTTTCCACTCAAATCTTCTTTCCACCAAATCCAAATCCTGTGAGAGAGAGTTGAGTGTTGGGGAGACTATCATTTGAAGCACAAGAGCAAGGAGTTCATCATCAACACACCATTTGTTACTTCTTGGAGAGTGGTGTCTCCTAGATTGGCTAGGTGTCACTTGGGAGCCTCTGACAAGATTGTGGAGTTGAACCAAGGAGTTTGTAAGGGCAAGGAGATCGCCTACTTCATGAAGATCTACCGCTAGTGAGGCAAGTCCTTCGTGGGCGATGGCCGTGATGGAATAGACAAGGTTGCTTCTTCGTGGACCCTTCGTGGGTGGAGCCCTCCGTGGACTCGCGCAACCGTTACCCTACGTGGGTTGAAGTCTCCATCAACGTGGATGTACGATAGCACCACCTATCGGAACCATGCCAAAAACATCCGTGTCTCCAATTGCGCTTGAATCCTCCAAACCCTTCCCTTTACATTCTTGCAAGTTGCATGCTTTACTTTCCGCTGCTCATATACTCTTTTGCATGCTTGCTTGAATTGTGTGGAGATTGCTTGACTTGTGCTAAGATAGCTAAAATCTGCCAAGAACTAAAATTGGGAAAAGGCTAGATTTTTATTTGGTCAAGTAGTCTAATCACCCCCCCTCTAGACATACTTTCGATCCTACAAATGGTAACATGTATGTGTTATGAAATTGGTCCCAATATGATGGGCATCCAAGAGGGATATAATAAAAACTGTCAATAAGAGCATTGAATACTATGAGAAGTTTGATTCCTTACATTTGTTTTGAGGTATAAAGATGGTGATATTAGAGTCATGCTAGTGAGTAATTGTGGATTGGTAGAAATACTTATGTTAAAGTTTGTGATTCCCGTAGCATGCACGTATGGTGAACTGTTATGTGATCAAGTCGGAGGATGATCTATTTTTTGATTGTATTCCTTATGAGTGGCGGTCGGGGACGAGCGATGGTATTTTCTTACCAATCTACCCCCCTAGGAGCATGCATATTAGTACTTTGCTTTGATGGCTAATAAATTTTTGCAATAAGTATGTGAGTTCTTTATGACTAATGTTGAGTCCATGTATTATACACACTCTCACCCTTCCACCATTGCTATCCTCTCTAGTATCGCGCAATTTCCGCTGGTGCATTAAACCCACCATGTACCCTTCCTCAAAACAGCCACCATACCTACCTATTATGGCATTTCCATAGCCATTCCAAGATATATTGCCATGCAACTTCCACCGTTGGTTTATAATGACACATACCATCATTGTCATATTGCTTTGCATGATCATGTAGTTGGCATAGTATTTGTGGCTTGGCCACCGTTCATATTTTTTATACATGTCACTCTTGACCATTGCATATCCTGGTACACCGCCGGACGCATTCATATAGAGTCATATTTTGTTCTAGTATCAAGGTGTAATTCTTGAGTTGTAAGTAAATAAAAGTGTGATGATCATCATTATTAGAGCATTGTCCCATGTGAGGAAAGGATGATGGAAGCTATGATTCCCTCACAAGTTGGGATGAGACCCTGGACTTAAAAATAAATAAAAAGAGCCCAAAGAGCCCAAAATAAAAAAGAGAGGCCAAAGAGCCCAAACAAAAAATGAGAGAAAATAAAAAAATGAGAGAAAAAGAGAGAAGGGACAATGGTACTATCCTTTTACCACACTTGTGCTTCAAAGTAGCACCATGTTCTTCATGATAAGAGTCTCCTATTTTATCACTTTCATATACTAGTGGGAATTTTTCATTATAGAACTTGGCTTGTATATTCCAATGATGGGCTTCCTCAAATTGCCCTAGGTCTTAATGAGCAAGCAAGTTGGATGCACACCCACTTAGTTCCTTTTTGAGCTTTCATACACTTATAGCTCTAGTGCATCCATTGCATGGCAACCCGTACTCACTTGCATAAATATCAAATTGATGGGAATCTCCATAGCCCATTAATTTGCCTAGTTGATGTGAGACTTTCTCCTTTTTGTCTTCTCCTCACAACCTCCACCATACTCTCTTACACCTATAGTGCTATATCCATGGCTCACACTCATGTATTGCGTGAAAGTTGAAAAGGCTTGAGAACATTAAAAACATCAAACAATTTCTTGGTTTGTCATCGGGGTTGTGCATGATGAAATACTTTGTGTGATGAAGATAGAGCATAGCCAGACTATATGATTTTGTAGGGATACATTTCTTTGGCCATGATATTTTGAGAAGACATGATTGCTTTATTAGTATGCTTGAAGTATTATTGTTTTTATGTTAGTATTAAACTTTTGTTTCAAATCTTATGGATCTTCACATTCATGCCACAATAAAGAAAATTACATTGATAAATATGCTAGGTAACATTCATACTTCATAAATTCTTTCTTTTATCATTTACCCACTCGAGGATGAGCAGGAATTAAGATTGGGGATCACTTGTACAGCGAGGTGCTATACAAACGGTTTTTAACCCCTTTCCACGACGGCATTTGGAACCGTCACCAAGTGAGTGTTAGCTAATAGGGGGGTCCTTCCCACACGACCCAGAAACCGTCGGGGATAGGCTCTCCTGGGACATAGGCTGGGGCAAAATGAGTTCATGTGCGATTGGGCGAGGCATCGAAACCCAATCATTTCCATTAGTATGTACATCCCACACGGTGAATCCCAGAAAAATATTTCCGTTCGTATGTATGTCACACACAGTCAATCCAAGGAATACGTTTCCATTCTTATGTACATCCCACAGAGTCAATCCAGGGAAAACGTTTCCGTTCGTATGTATATCACACACAGTCAATCCAAGGAATATGTTTCCGTTCTTATATACATCCCACACAGTCAATCCAGGGAAAACGTTTCTATTTGTATGTACATCCCACACAGTTTTATGTGTAGGCTCATGTGTGAAAGGTGTAACTATCACACATGCTCTGCCCTGGTTAACCGTTTGCTTTTATCAACTACATCACACACAATTTGATGAAAAAAACTGTGTGGCATTGGGCTATCCATCACAAGCGCTTTTACTGCTAGAACCATTTGCAAAGTTCCATGACACATTTAGCAGGTCTATTCATTTACAATTAATAATTCCAGTATTACGCAAATTCACATTTCATATCGAACAGCTGCTTACCAATTTCATATCAGGCACATAAATATATTATAACATCATAGTACGATAGCTACATGAAAACATTACAGTACAACATATAGCTAGTTCAACTTCATAAGAACAATATTAGAACAATATATTCATTTCCCTAATCGAGATAATCCAGGCTCGTCTTATCCACCTCTACTTTCAGTTCAGCAAGAACCTGTTTTGCACTGCCCAACTCGGAAAGTGCCTCCTCCTTCGCCAACACGATCTTAGCAAAGTCTGATTTAAAAAATCTGAGTTCATTCTCCACCTTCCTCTTTTTGTCCCACATCTTCAAATATTATTCAGCGTTGACAACACTTTCTCTAAGCCTACCTCTATTCTCTTCCTCATACATGCTCAAGAGCTTTGCTAGGCACATCTTCAAAGACTGTGGCGACTCTTGATCAACCCACTCCAAGTAAGAACACTTCCGTTCATCCTATAATATTTAAAACTAGATCAGTAACAATTGTAGGGGAAATGAGTTTCTAGCAACATAGAAAATCACCAATGCTTATTTTGAAAAACTAAAGGAACATGTTAATTATGACATATCTTCTAAAAAAGATCAATGTGCAAATGAATTAATTGCTACTGAGACAACAACCAAATTCTGAAATATCAGAAGCTATAATTAACTACAACAGCGCTACAAGTTCTTACTCATGTACAATAAATAACAAATTGAAAATTTTATGAGGAAGGTAAATATAACTGCAACAACATAGTGACAGTGTTTGGATGACAGCAAATTGATACTAACAGGTGGGTATATGCACAAATTTAGTAACATAGAACTAATAGCACTAAGGCCATCCACTATGTATGCCAAAACTGGTGTAAAGACAACTGTTGCTACATCTCGCACCGGTGCCCTACACTGGTGAGCCGATGCAGCGGAAAAAAATCAGGGACCCGGACTCCGGAGCACCTAGTTGCTCCGATGCCCAGTTCCTTTGAACCATAAACATTTACTATTTTACTGCTTGGCTGCTCGGATATGTGGACCAAAGATGGCTGCACAAACTGCTGAAGCGGCGCCAAATAATTTTCTAGTGGCACCACTAATGAGATGGCAACAATTTTAGATACTAGGTACAAATTGTGACACTGTCTTAGGATGCGTTTGGTTGAAGGTGTGGTATGAATGGGTTGGGACCGTGATAGTGTCTGAATCACATCTAACAAATGATTTGTAACAACGAAAGAGGGTCTAACCTTCTTTGCACATGCCAGAAACTTCCTCCCACCGTCCACAGATTCAAACGCAACTAGCTTCACGCATGGAGGTTGATGGTGACAACGAGCAGATAGATCTTGAGCCACCCAGCTCCATTCGTTGCCACTGATGGTTCTAGGGAGCTGCAAGAGGAAGAAATGGCTCAAATCAACCGCTGGGTAAAAATCCTTCATTCCAAGTCATAGCCCGAGAGAGAGAGAGAGAAGAGAGGCATACCTGGGTGGTGAAGGAGTCATTGCCGGAGGAGGAACCACTGGAGAGGTCTTTGAAGAAGACCATGGCGACCCCGGCGGTAGGATGCGAGGCGGCGAGAGCGAGGAAGCGACTATAGCTTAGGAAGGAAGGAAGGAAGGAAGGAGGAAAAAGGGGAAATGTGACTTGTGGTCGGGGAGAAAAGGGGGTGGCAAGGGAGGAGGGGGCGAGGGTAGATATTTTGGTGGTAGGCCAAAATTTTGGAAATGTGGAGGGAAACTTTGCGCACAGTGCCGCTGGACCATTCACTTTGAACAATTGTGTGCATCGCAAACGATTCTTCTGCTTTACGCGCATGGGATGAGTTTGATAATTCAAATTTTGGTGGAAATTTCCTCGGGTACGTCTTTGCATAATTTAACATCGCTTGCTAATTTGGGCACACAAAAGAGCGTACAACAGACATACCACACTTATTGAATCGAGCAATTTTAGTGATTAAACAGAGCCAGTTGACCTAAACATTGCTCTAACAAAAAACCAGCATTAAAAACAAAGCCTAAGTATGCATAATTTTAACAAATCCACCACCGCGCCGGCCTATGCATCGCCGGTGTGAGATGAGACGTAGATGACTTGTCATGGCGACATGCCACCGTTGGTGGACTCCACGTCCCCCCTGTTGAAGTCGACCGTGTCCTCGTCCTCGGCTCCACCCTCAAGGTTGTTGTACTTGTAGTAGTGGCTGCGCCAGAGCTCGCGTTGGTACTCCACCGCCGATTCCTCGACGGACAAACTCTTCTCTACCTCGACCTCGACCACGTGCAACTCCTCCTCCCGACGCTCCTCGATCTCCGCCACCTCCTGCATCTCCAGCTCCCGCTCGGCGACCTCATGAGGAAGCAGGTGCTCTGTGGACACCGCCGCCTTTTCGGACATGGGTTGCATGCTGGATTCTGAGGTGGCCTAGAATATATTGGCATGTGCATCCTCGATCTTGGCGTGGATGGCCTCGACCCGGGCCAAGGTGACATCAGTGGCATGGACGCCAGCTCGAGCGCTCTCGGTGTTTGCAGCCACCATCATAGCAGCAGTTGCAGCCGTCTCGGATGCTGCAGCAGTCCTGTCGGCTGCCGCAGGCGCCCTCTCGATGAAAGTGGCCGCACTCAATGTGGATTCGACGACACTCTCGGCGTAGGCGACCGCGCTCTCGGCGCAGGAGGCAGTGCTCGGAGGGGACGCGACCATCGTACGGGCCTTCACGAAGTGTTTCCACGATGTCATCTTTGCAAGAAGGGGGTGCGGGAATGGGGATCGGGATTCATGGATTCTGGGGTTGCTGGCACTGGAGCATATGAGCCGACGAAGCTTAAGGAGGAAGACTTAAGTAAACCCAGATATTTTCATCGCAAACGGTTCCTACAAAACAACTGTGTGTGATGTTGTAGATATTTTTTATTAGCTGTGAAAGACGAATTTGGAGTAAAGTGGCAATGGATGGTATTTTAAATGTACGAGAAAATTTATAGTACTAATACATCTGTCATGTCAAATTTATGAAAATTTCAGGGGTCATTTGACCTTTTAAGACATTTAAGTGATTTTCTAGCCATTTAATGACCATAATTGAAATTTGAACTACATGTACATGCAAGAACTAACCATAATGGTTTGATAAGTCATATTTTGTGTACTTGTGTGCGATTTAATTCCATGTGCAGTAAATTGGAAGGAATTTTCAAACATATTGGTCTAACGGCTATAACATAATTAAGCATGGAGTGCCATGGCATTTAAATTCCAAAAAAATAAAAAAAATCAGAAACACATAAAACCTTGGTCGATGTAATGTCATGCCACCAAGATGATGTGGTAAAAAATTTGGCATCAGTGACAAAAGTTTGGACACACACCACTCACAAACTGGAGCAACTCACTAGAAGGCTCGTGGTTCCGAGAGGGAACAATGCATGTTTGATGACGAACATGAGATAGCTTCCTCTTACCGCCTTCAAATTTTTTCTACGTGTAATGTGCACTAATACAACTATCATGTGAAAATTTGGAAAATTTCAGGGGTCATTTGACCTTTTGAAGACATTTAAGTGATTTTCCAGCCATTTAATGACCGTAATTCAAATTTGAACTACATCTACATGCAACAGCTAACCATAATGGTTTGAAAAATCATATTTGTGTACTTCTGTGCGAGTTCATTCCATGTGCAGTGAATTAAAAGGAATTTTCAAACATATTGGTGTCACGACATGGACACATGCATATGTATGCATGGAGTGCCATGGCATTTTAATTCCAAAAAATTAAAAAATGAACAGAAAAACATGAAACCTTGATTGATGTAATGTCATGCCACGAGGATGATGTGGTAAAAAAATTGGCATGTTTGACGAAAGTTTGTTCACACACTCCTCACAAACCAGAGCAACTCACTAGAAGGCTCGTGGTTCCGGGAGGGAACAATGCATGTTTGATGACAAACAGGAGATGGCTTCCTGTTACGGCCTTCAAAATTTTTCTACGTTTAACGTGCACTACTACAACTGTCATGTGAAAATTTGGAAAATTCTAGGGGTCATTTGACCTTTTAAAGACCGTAATTCAAATTTGAACTACATCTACATGCAATGGCTAACCATAACAGTTTGAAAAATCATATTTGTGTACTTGTGTGCGAGTTAATTCCATGCGTAGTAAATTAGAAGGAATTTTCAAGCATATTGGTCTCATGGCATGGACACATGCATGGAGTGCCATGGGGTTTTAATTCCAAAAAATAAAAAAATGATCAGAAAAACATGAAACCTTGCTTGATGTAATGTTATACCACCAAGATGATGTGGTAAAAAATTGGTATGTTTGACGAAAGTTTGGACACACCCCCTCACAAACCGAAGCAACTCACTAGAAGGCTCGTGGTTCCGAGAGGGAACAATGCGTGTTTGATGACGAATGGAAGATAGCTTCCTCTTACGACATTCAATTGTTTTCTACATTTAACATGCACTAATACAATGTCATGTGAAAATTTGGATTTCAGGGGTCATTTGCCCTTTTAAAGACATTTACGTGATTTTCTAGCCATTTAATGACCGTAATTCAAATTTGAACTACATCTACATGCAACAGCTAACCATAACGGTTTGAAAAATCATATTTGTGTACCTGTGTGCGAGTTATTTCCATGTGTAGTAAATTAGAAGGAATTTTCAAACATATTGGTCTCAAGGCATGGACACATGCATGGAGTGCCATGGCATTTTAATTCCAAAAAATAAAAAAAATGATCAGAAAAAACGTGAAACCTTGCTTGATGTAATATCATGCCACCAAGAGGATGTGGTAAAAAGATTGGCCTGTTTGACGAAAGTTTGGACACCCCCCCTCGCAAACCGGAGCAACTCACTAGAAGGCTCGTGGTTCCGAGAGGGAACAATGCATGTTTGATGACGAACGGGAGATAGCTTCCTCTTACGGCCTTCAATTTTTTTCTACATTTAAGATGCACTAATAAAACTGTCATGTGAAAATTTGGAAAATTTCAAGGGTCATTTGACCTTTTAAAGACATTTAAGTGTTTTTCTAGCCATTTAATGACCATAATTCAAATTTGAACTACATCTACATGCAATGGCTAACCATAACGGTTTGAAAAATCATATTTGTGTACTTGTGTGCGAGTTAATTCCATGCGTAGTAAATTAGAAGGAATTTTCAAACATATTGGTCTCATGGCATGGGCACATGCATGGAGTGCCATGGCATTTTAATTCCAAAAAAATAAAAAAATGATAAGAAGAACATGAAACCTTGCTTGATGTAATGTCATGCCACCAAGATGATGTGATAAAAAATTGGCCTGTTTGACGAAAGTTTGGACACACACCCCTCACAAACCGGAGCAACTCACTAGAAGGCTTGTGGTTCCAAGAGGGAATAATGCATGTTTGATGACAAATAGGAGATAGCTTCCTCTTACGGCCTTCAATTATTTTCTACGTTTAACATGCACTACTATAGTTGTCATGTGAAAATTTGGAAAAATTCTAGTGGTCATTTGACCTTTTAAAGACATTTAATTGATTTTCTAGCCATTTAATGACCGTAATTCAAATTTGAACTACATCTGCATGCAACGGCTAACCACAACGGTTTGAAAAAACATATTTTTGTGTACTTGTGTGTGAGTTAAAAAATCATCAGACGATGTAAAAATTTGGTGTTCAAAAAAGACAATGTAAAGATCTGGCAAGACAACCGGCCCCCACACGATTGGCACTCTATCTCACAGCTCGAGGTTTGGTAGGTGAGTGGCGGGGGTCATTAACCAGACACAGTTTTGTATTGGAAGCCATCAACTATTGTGTTCACACATGGATTTTGTTGTGGGAATCGTGTGTAATTTTAACGCCCACGATGCGGCTATATCTCCCACGTGTCGAGGCACGACTTAGAGGCATAACCGCATTGTGGTTTTGTCGCAAAAAGGGTCATCTTCCCACAATCCCATGTAATGAACAAGAAAGGGATAAAGAGAGCTGGCTTATAATCACCACGTCACATAATACTTAAATAATTCATACATCATCCAAAATACACACATAGACCGACTACGGTCAAATCCAAATGAAAAGAAGATAAACCCCAAATGCTAGATCCCCGATCGTCCCAACTGGGCTCCACTACTAATCATCAGGAAACAAAACATAGTAACAACCAAGGTCCTCGTCGAACTCCCACTTGAGTTCGGTAGCATCACTTGCACTGGTATCATCGGCACCTGCAACTGTTTTGGTAGTATCTGTGAGTCATGAGGACTCAGCAATCTCAAAACCCATGAGATCAAGACTATTTAAGCTTATGGGTAGGATAAGGTAATGAGGTGGAGCTGCAGCAAGCGCTAAGCAAATATGGTGGCTAACATACACATATAAGAGTAAGCTGAGAAGCTACGCAACGGTCGTTAAGCTAGAAGTGATCCTGAAACTACTTACGTTCAAACATAACCCCACTGTGTTCACTTCCCGAACCTCATCGAAAAGAGACCATCACGATTACACCTGCGGTTGGCGCATTTTACTTAAGTCAAGTGTCTAGTTCTCTAAACCGGATATTAGCAAATTCCCATCTGCCACATAACCGCAGGCATGGCTCTCGAAAGTTTATACCCTGTAGGGGTGTCCCAATTGAGCCCATCACAAGCTCTCACGATCAACGAAGGATATTCCTTCTCCCGGAACAACCCGATCAGAACCGGAATCCCGGTTACAAGACATTTCAACAATGGTAAAACAAGTCCAGCAAGACCTCCCGATGCACCGACCTAGCCTGATAAGAGGTGTGCCATCTCGTTCTCAGGGTACACCTGATGAGCGAAGCGTACATGTTTATACCAAATACCCCAAGTTACCAAGGGACGGCCCCGCACGGTGCTCTAGTTTGGACCAACACTCATGTGGAGCACTGGCCTGGGGGTTGATTAAGTCCATGGGGTCCGTAAAGTCCCTATGCAAGTTTTTAATTGTTATGGCAAATGGTAAAACCAAGGTTGGGCCTTGCTGGAGGAGTTTTATTCAAAGTGAACTGTCAAGGGGATCCCATAACCCCAACCGCGTAAGGAACACAAAATCAAGGAACATAACACTGGTATGACGGAAACTAAGGCGGCAAGAGTGGAACAAAACACTGAGCAAAAGGCCAAGCCTTCCACCCTTTTCCAAGTATATAGATGCATTAATTAAATAAGAGATAAAGTGATATCCCAACATATCCATGTTCCAACATGGAACAACCTGCAAGGCACCTGCAACTAGCAACGCTATAAGAGGGGCTGAGCAAAAGTGGTTACTTAGCCAAACAACGGTTTGCTAGGAAGGTGGGTTAGAGGCTTGACATGGCAATATGGGAGGCATGATAAACAAGTGGTAGGTAGCGCGACATAGCGATAGAACGAACAACTAGCAAGCAAAGATAGAAGTGATATAGGGGGTAATGATGATCTTGCCTGCAAAGTTCTCAGAGTAGTCGAAAGCTTGCTCCTCGTTAGTGTACTCAACAGGTTCCTTGTTCACGAACTTGTCTCCCGGCTCTACCCAAAGCAAGAACGCAAGCAACGAAACAACAATCAATCACGGTGTAATGCACAAGCAACATGATGCAAGACATGTCATGGAATGCAAGATATGACGTGCAATGCATACGGGTACTCCGGAAGGAAAAGGATGATCAAGGCATCAACTTGGCAAACCAAGTATGCCACTGGAAAGATGAGGTGATTTCGGTCGAAATTGATATAAGGATCACCGAAAACGGATGCACACTTTGCAAAAGACAAGCAAAACAAGAATGATGCAAATTTGCGATTAACAACATCATAGCACTTTGAATGCAACAACAAATTATGCTACAACACTCCAACATAGCAACAAAGCACAGGACCATAAAGTACAGGTGAAGCTCTACAAATCATGAACACTGAGCGCCTGCTAGAACTCACTAGAACAAGCTCAAAATAGCATGGAAAAATTGCAAATGATAACAGATTCACAGACTTAGAGAAAATACTAAGCAATGCAAAACAACATCATATAGCAATGTTTAGAGCTTGCAAACAACATGCTACAAGAACATAACATGGCAAACAGAGGCATGGCATGCTAGTACTAAGGACATAGATCAAATATCCCTTACTGAACTTTGCCCAAAGATGAATGGAAAATATGGTAGCACCGATGCAAACATGGCAAGTTATATGAATAGTTTCAGACACAAGAAAAACAGAGCATGGCAGAAACAAATTCATGATAGCAACTTTGCAAGCTCAATTCTCTCACCACAAGGCATTTAATGGCATAACAAGGTAACCAACAGTAAGTAGACATATATTTGAAGCTCAACATGGCAAATTAAAGTTCATAGGGTACATGTATCACTAGCAACACACATCACTACAAAAAAATACACTTTCGTGATGATACGTGTTTGTCACAGTAGGTCGCGTCTTTTGTCATGCATGTACATCCATGACAAATTTATGACAGAATCAAGATAGTCATACCTGTGCTGTCATAGAAGTGTTCCATGATATTACCAAAATTATCATCATGGAAGTGTCCACTTCCATGATGATAAATCGCGCGTCACGGAAGTGCTTTCGTCAAGGGTGACCGACACGTGGCATCCACCATAACGGAACGCCGTTAAGCTATCGGGTCGGGTTTTGGATCCGATAACCCCTTAACAGCCCCGACCAATGGGAAATTTCCACGTGTAAAATTCTTATTGGCCGGACAAAACACGTGTCAGCTCGTCAGTGGGTCAGATAGGCGCCTATGATATGTCGACACGTGGCATGACCCAACAGAGGCCCATTCCTGTGAAAAGGCCGGCCTGTTTGACTTGGTCAAAAGGTGGCGGGCCGGCCCATGTAAAGCCTATTAATGGCCTGTTCGCATATAGCCCATTTACACCCCGCTAACCCAAGGCCCGTTACGCCCTATCCGAATTAGGCCCAGTAGCGTCATCTGGGCCATCCAATATGATTCCAGTCCATTTTCACTTCTGCCCCATGTATGGCCCATGACGTCTTTCGGCCCATATGAGGCCCTATGTAACTCTTGGCCTATTAACGGCCCATGGTGAAACTGGCCCATAATGAACAGTGTATCACTTTACACCCATTAACGACCCGTGGTGAAACTGGCCCGTAAAGAATAGTGTATCACTTTATACCCATTAACGGCCCGTTATTTCGTTAGGCCGTTTCCAGCCCATGTTATCTTTCGGCCTTCTCAGAGCCCATTTATTCTTGGGCTCATTTCCAGCATTCGTTTACTTACGGCCCGTTACTGTCATTTTCTGCTTGTGGGCCAAATTCAGCCCGTGGTTACAGTCGGCCCGTTTGTGGTCCGTTAATACGTTGGGCCGTTTTCATAGCGTCATCAAATACGGCCTATTAATGATGGCCCGTTACGGTCGGCCCATGAACGGATGATTCCAACTCTAGCCCGTTTACGGCCATAATGCGGCCTGTTATTGGCCCATGTTTGGCCAATCGATCATACGGCCCATATAAGGCCCATTGATGATACGACCCATAGAAGGCCCATTGTTTCTACGGCCCGTAGAAGGCCTATTGTTTCTACGGCCCGTAGAAGGCCCACTGTTTCTACGGCCCGTAGGAGGCCCAGTGTCACTACAGTAAATATTAGCCCATGGTTATTGTGGCCTAGTTTTAAAAAATAGGTTATTGCAGCCACTAGTTAACCGCGGAAAAAGAACTGCAATGACTACAAGCAAACAAATAAACAAGACAACAAGGAAATAAATAAGCAAGCAACTAACGCTAGGCTATCACGGCTATTACACATATTACATCCACTAGGCATCAAAGTTCGCCACCAGTGCAAATATAGGGAACAAAGCAGCATATCATATACACTGGCCGTCAAAATTGGCCACCAGTGCAAATAAACGCGGCAGCAAAACAAGAGCATAACTGAAACAACTTCAGAAGAGCTCAAGAAACGTTATCCTGGGTATCCACCATGCTGGCAATAAGCTTAGCAAGCTGATTAGCTTTGTCCTGTTTGGCGCTAAAATCCTCCAACGCTTGCTGTTGCACCAGAAAGTATGCATCTGAATGCTCCAGGGACTTCCGCAGTCCTTCCGCTTCTTGTCGCAGCACAGCTGATCGATGTCTTTCAGCTTGTAGTTGAGACTCAAGAAACCGAACTGATTCAGACAGTGAGTTTGAATAGCTTGTGCAAGCGGTAGTGGCCAGTAACTCCAACACTAAACCAAGACAGGATGTGTCACTATCCTGAACCTTATCTGCATTACTTCCTTTACCGTTGCTTAATAAGGCACTCTTCCCCAATATTCTGTCAGCATTCTAAAAGAAGAAACAAGCAGACACATAACAAGTTTAGCATGTACTAGTATATGAAACTCATTTCGGTGAACCAGTTCATTAGTAAGGTGGACAGGATTAAACTACCAAGTCTTCTATTGCCAAGTACTAGTACATAATAAAAGCATCAAACAAACATATATCTATGTCCTATGGTAGCAATGGAATCTTAAATTAGAACAGTTGTTCTTCAGGTTTAGGCACTTGTTCTACATGAACAGAGTACAGTAAGACGCAAGAATATAATACTTAAAAATAGAAAATGAGCTCATAGACCTTACCACATTCTTGGTTCGGGACCAGTACAGAACAAGGCGTTCCCAGTCATCGTCCAGTAAATGTGTCTCAGGAGAACGTAAGGGAATTTGATGAGTTTCTTTGCCGGTGAAGTACGTTTTCTTCAGGTAATTCCGATACTGCCACCAAGCATTCTTGAAGATAGCAGAGGTATTAGCACAGGTTACCTCATCCTGAGTTTCCAAATCGGTCCTTCTCTATAGAGAAAAATGGGAAAATTTGCTGTATTATAACCATCATGGAGGTAGGATGTATGGGACGAAGCAAAGTAATTGCCATGAATAACATTACTTACACATAACTCCTGGACAAACACCTGCAACTGGCATTTTCCTTCATCTTCAGTATAATATTTCCAAGATGGGAAGATACGCACATACGATTTAACAACATCAAATGCGATAGATGCTAAACTACGACTAGCTGGTTGTGCTTCCTCCACAGGAATAGGCGTACTAACTGGTGGAGTTGGGGTTCGCCGTGATAGTACTGGCCCTTTGGGCACTGGAGCTGCCTTACTAACTGCTCTTGTTTGGGAGCTCTGTGGTGGAGATGGTGCTGTGTCAACAGGAACTGGGTTACTATCGGCTGGGGTTGGGGTTAGATTGGGTGAAGCTGGTTCTCTGTCCATCGTAGTAGGGGTACAATCTGCGAGAGTTTGGGTTATGTGTGGTAGGGCTGGTTCTTGTGCATGTACAACCGGGGTGCTATCTCCACCAAGAGGTAGCACTGTTTTATTTGAAGACCGTGTTTTTAGTCCGCTAGATACTGGCATCACCCGCTCCAATTCAAATGGCTGATAAACAGGAAACATAGTTGAATGTACAGACATTGTATGAGAGACAGATGCAATAGATAGTGTGGAAAAAAGAGGGCATGAAATAGTTGACATGTATATTGTTTAACTAAAACGGATAGCATGACATAATTTCACATATATGATGTCTATCTAAACTGGATAGCATAGCATAACATAATTCAAAGATATGATGAATAACTAAACAGGATCGCATGACATAATTCACCTACATGTTATCTAAGTAATCAGGATCGCATCATTTAATTCACATATGTGATTTATATGCTAAACAGAGGGCATTCGATATGATGTCTGAACTAAGAACATGGTGTTGAATATTGTGTATATGATGTCTAAACTATGCAATGCAAGACACCGTATGCATGATATGAGCAGTATAACCGTGCCAAGTTAGAGCATACACCTCAGTGGGGGAATAGGACTGGTCATCTGTCTCTGAATCCATCTCTGAGGAGCTATCGGGACCCAACAAGAGATCTGCTTCGACAGGTAGCACTGTCTGCTCTGAAGGCCTTGTTTTCACTCCAGATTTTTCCATCTCCCACCCAAATGGCTGATTCACAGGAAGAGTAGTTTAATGTACAAACATTGTCGACAAATGGAAATGTAATGAAGAAAAGGATGGGCAAGATATCATTCAAATATATGATGCCTGGTTAAACAGGATGGCATTGCACATTTCACATATATTATGGCTGGCTAAAAGACATGAGACTGCATAATTCCCATATATGATATAGAAACTAAACAGGTGGCATTACAGAACATGTCTAAACTAAGCAGATGACATATATGATGTCAAAAGTAGGCACTGCAAGGCAACATATGCATGATATGACTAACATCATCATGCCAAGGTAGAGCAAACACCTTGGGGGGTAAATAGGAGTGGTCAGCGGCGTCCGAATCCGCCTCAGAACAGATATCTTCCTCTGGATTACAATCTGGAGAGGGGTGGGGAGGGTTTGCCATTGAACCCACCATGGAGCGATGTCTGCATGACATTGTATTGCCGCGCAAAACTCTTCTCTTTTTCTCTACATGTTCAGCATGACTGTGTACAATATCTGACATGCATACGAAAAAATATGGTGAGATTATGTAAGGAGAGCATGCAGAAATTTAGAGTGATGGTAACAACCAGTGGATCGATGTTTTTCCGTTGAACCAAAATAGCCCTAATGGATCGACGTGAATGTATAGTAATAAGTGATGCAACAAGTGTACAACCTCTTTGCCGTAGCCGTGTCGACCTCAGCATCATTGGGTTGGTCGCTGAAGCAGTTGAGGCAGAGGTGGCTGTCGGAGGTGTGGAGGAAGATCTGAGGAATCTGTAGACGGCGTCCAGGGCACTGCTCTGTTGTGATGGATCGTTCTGTCGTTGGAGCAGCTCCGGTGAGCCGTAAGACGTCAAGGCTGAAGCAGCACAAGACAGACATCGTCAATCTCAAGTGGGATTCTAATAGCATCTCCAATAGATGATGTAAAATGGATGTAAAATTAACATCACCAAAAACCACCTGACTACAACAGATGAGGTAAAAACTGTTGACTCTGAACTTAACTGTCGAAACTGAAATTTACTATGGAATCTGAATGCTACTATCGAAACTGAATGCAATGGTAGCAGAGAGGCACTTGACATGTAGTTTAGGGAGGGCCTGCGTTCATCTTCAACCTGCACCCCCCTGAGCCGCCAACCACCACTGGTCGAACTGCCGGCCCCAGCACCGCCTCGCCGCCCCGAAACAACTCGCCACCGCCGCCCCGGCCAGCCCTCTAGGCCCCCACCCCCACCCTGAACCCTAAGATAGATAGTGCGGTACCTCTCCGGTGAGCCCCCGTCCCGGCTGCGGGTGGTTCTTCCTTAACTCCGGCGAGCCCCCCAACCCCTGAAAATCGACTGACCCAAAAGTCGATTCAGTCGACTGAAGTGTGGCTTAATCGGAGCAGAGCAGCAGCACTAGCGAGGGGTAGAGCAGCAGCAACAGCTGGGTGAGCGAGCGAGAGTCAGAGCAGCGGCAGCAGATCCGGCTGGTATGGTCGCCACCGCCGAAGGGGCCTCGCACTGGGGGAGAGCCACCGTGGAGATGTCGCCTGCGGCGCCGGCTTCAAGGTAGCCGCTCCATGGAGGTGCGGGATGGAGCACCGTTGGCACCGGGAGGTCGAGTTAAGGAGAAGGTGCGATGCGATGAGTGTACAACCTCTTTGGTGGCGCCGAGTAGGCCTCGGCTTCGTCTGAGGAGTCGGTGAGGATGCTGCAGTTCCGGTGGAGCAGGTTAAGGCGGCGCTGTGGGGATGGAGCAGCCGCGATAGACGAGGCGATTGTCGGAGCAGCTCCTTGGAGGTGGAGGACGGGGCGGCTGAACCGGCGGGACGGCGAGATGGACGAAGGATCCTCATCCGAGGAGGTGGACGAGGGACGTCGAGCTGTTGCGGTGGACGATGTCGTCGGGGAAGAGGCTCCGGCTGGGCAGCGGTGACGTGGCGGACGGAGGAGGGTGGGGTTTTGTGGCTGGAGCAGAGAGGTTATGGCGGCCTGGGATTTTGAATGGCGAAAAGGGGGAGATGGGAGGGGGTGAAGCATGACTTAGGAACGCGCTTGTCCAAAATGTAGGGTGTGTTACAAAAGTACCCCCCGCCGATTTGAACTAGCGGCCCTTTCAACTCGGGGTTAGAAGGGGGATTTCGCGTGTCGGGATTTGGCAGCTGGAGGGAGTTTTCGCGCGCGTTGTAATTTCGGGATAGCAAGGCGCGGGTTGTGAAGGCGCCAGTTTTGGGAGCACGATATCTGAATTTTCGGGATATAACAAGACGCGGGTTGAATTTTAGGGACAAGCCTAACGTGTAGTAATATTGTACTTGTACATACCAAATCAATTCGCACTTCCCTCAACCAAAAAGAAAACGAAAAAAATAAAACTATTCACACCACACAAAGAGAGAGTCTTGCCCCGTTTTACTATACAAATGCTATTCAAAGCTACTCCCTCCTTCCATCTATATAGGGCCTAATGCGTTTTTCGATGCTAACTTTGACCAAATATTAGAGCAATGATATATGACATGCAACTTACACAAAGCACACCGTTAAATTCGTCTGTGAAAGGTTCTTTCAATGATATAATTTTCACATTGTGCATGTCATGTACTATTAATCTTGTCAATAGTCAAAGGCGGTCTTAAAAATCTCATTACGCCCTATATAGATGGAAGGAGGGAGTATGAATCCATGTTATGTCCGATTAAATTTTTTCGCTTGCTGTATAATGCATGTAACCTACTCATACCAACATTTTAGTGCATTCCAAATGTCTATACTACCGCTGCAATTCGAACTAAATTTGAATTCGTTTCTCTATTTCAATAAGAATCTACAATCATGATTGTTGCCAACTTCAACCATCATAGTTTCCTTGCTATCCGCCAGATATAAATCAGACGGCCTATAATGCAGGATGGCAGGCACACCATCATCAACAACTCCGTTTTTTATAAGAGTAGAGATAAAATATATTAAATGTAGTATACCATGTTCATAACCACACCATGTGTATCACCGTTATATATATTCACACATCCGTCGGTTTGAAACACTATGATAAATTCTTCAAATATCCGAATTCGCTTTTTATAATGAAGTATATATGATCTCTATTCGTCTTTTACACCCACACAACCCTCTTATCTTTGTAGCTAGCGCTAACTTTCTCTTGTGCATGCACACGCCCGCATCCCTCTCACCCTCCCTCAGCATTCTCTAGCTCCATCGCGCAAATTCGTCTTTTCACTTTAGGTCGTTCACCCACGGTGTGTGTAGGCCCCCCAGCTCCTTCTTTACGGCACACATCGATCGATATGCCTCTCTAGCCAGGTGTGCCTAGCACAAACACAAGCTTCCCCTCTTCTCTTGTCACCGTCCATGCCTCACTCCCACCACTCTTTTCATCGTTCTCGTACTCGCACACTCCTCCCCCTCGATATAGTATGCCTCTCGTACCACCTCCTACATGCATCCCTCTCTCTCTATCCTTCTCCTCGTGCCTCATTTGCTTCTAACACACACATGCATGTATACCGATCGATCTCCCAACATATACCTAGATCGACTTTAACTACCCCCCATCGATCGACGTACCTCACAAGTTATGTCTCTCCTTTCTCTTACAAAGGGCGATTGATCTTCCTATGTAGTTACGTCTGCTTACCACAGCCACATCGTCCCCCCTCATCATTCGTGCATGCCTCCTGACCCGTCTCTCACACGCACGTGCACAGACAACAAGCAGCCATCTCCTCTCTTATTGATATTGCGGGCGTGCCCTCCGTTTGTCTAGCAAGCCTATCCCACCATTTGTTAGAAGCAACTCCACTACCACCCCCTCCAACACTCTAGCTCTGTCTCTCTCCCAACCTTATTCATCTCCTGCACATATGCATGGATGCCGATCGATCTCCCTTAATACATGAGGCAGATCGATCTCCTTAATACATGAGGTAGGCCTCTCTCCTCCTCCACACATATACCAGCCATTGTACCTCTATAGTTAATTGGGCCTCCCTCTTCCCCCACCACACACTAATAGTCGAGCGCTGCAGGTAGGTATCCATGCCATAGAGACAAACTGCACATGTCCCATCTCACGTTCCAGTAGGCCAGCCACTCTATATCTTTGACGTGGGCACACACAAATTCGATGGCACTCTTTATCGATCGCGCGCGCGCACACACACACATCATCCCTCTCTTCGATTCTATGGACACCTCAAGCCGATGATACCTCCACTCTCTTCTCGTGGATCGCCCCCTCTATATATATGTTATATCCAGGACTCTATTTCACACACATTGCATATGTTAAATTTTTTGATTGACCCCCCCCCCAAAAAACTCTCAAGAACCCACACACTATATCTCTCTAGGTTTGTATCTCTCTCACACAACCCCACGTAGGTGGTGTACGTATACAAGAAGAGAATAGGTGCACCGTGCACGTACTCACGCTTCGTGCCCAGCCACACCCGCGCGGGTACACGGTGGAGCTCATTTCTCCGCAGAAGCTGAATTTGTTTTTGAAACATCAAGTGGCCAGAGACTCGAAAACTTATTTGCCCATTAGTGACTTGTCAGGGCGGTGGATTTTAGTTTGTACGATAATGCTGCATCCACCTAAAGTAACAAAAGTTCTTACGTAAACTTCCTAGTAATTCCCTCTTCGTAGGTGCAGCATTACTCCTAACATTTGTAATATCAGTTTGAAACTTGTAATATTGCCGTGTCCTATTCCTGCGTTTTCAAAATCCTGCGAATCAAACAGGTCCTGAGTTGGTGATGATGTTGTGCCTCCCATCTTTCACCAATAGCCGTCGGATCTAGATCTGACGCATACAAACCAAGCTTCTCCATTTTTGCAAAAAGATGCCCGCACTTGTTCCCTATTTACAAACAACTCCTTGTCTCTCACAATCAGCCTCATCTCCTCCCCACCACATCTAGGAGTAGAAGGCCGTGGAAAAATCTGGCGCGATGGCCGCTGCCGGAGCCGTCCACCCCCAATCTTGGTGTTCCGTGCAATGCACGGGCATCTACGCACGGGAAATTATGTCGAACAGGGCTAGTTGTAAGCAGGCTAGCTCTACAGCCATGATGATAGTGACTGCAGACGGTGAGGCTGACTATGGTATGCCGAACACGGCGCCTATACTCAGGTGTCATCTCCGGCGCAGGGTCTTGTCACTTCACTGTGAGGAGCAGCACGTAATAATTTGACCAACGGGTAGTACAGTGCTAGTACTCCTACTACTACATTGGTAGTACTACTACTAGTACTAGTAGCACCACCGTCTGGATTTAGGAGTACTACCACGTCCATCTGGATTTTAGTATTTGACTAGCAATATCTAGTAATGCATGTCACCAAAAATGTACTACTCCCTCTGTAAATAAATACATGGTGTTTTATTCCTATCGGCGAGAGAACTTAATGTTTTTTTGCTACTCCTAACTAGAGTACTAATAGGATTACATGCAATGAACTAAACACTGCATGTCATGTTTGGTAGTCTCAAGTCATTGAAAGCATGCACGGCCCACATCTCTCATTGGTTGATATGTCACGAAATAAGAAACAAGGAGGGAGTTAATGCATCGTGCCTAAGTATTTTGGGATTATTTGGTTTTCGTAAGGTGACTTACACAACATTTTTGTTTACATGCATTAACATTTTATTAGTTAAATCAAAGGTCAAACTTGGCGCAAAATGCAAAGGGGACCAATAAACCAGTAAACATCAAACTTCTCTCGTTTGGCCCCAACTAGAGGTCCGGTGAGATGACTATACGGCACCGGCACGGAGGGGGACACAGCTTCATTGACTTACGGCAACTGCCTTTGGGTGAATGACACGTGGCACCAGGGGGTGGCTGGCCCACCTATCATACAGCCAAAGGCAGGTGCAGTAGAGGGCTGAGGAGTAGTACGAAATCCTACGCACCTACGCATGCTAACCAAGGGCTGAGTGATCACTCGAATCGCAAGATCAGTTGACTAGAAGCTACGCTAGACACAAGGAGGCGATGAGCGCGAGCATCAGCCGACTATGCCAGATGGTCCACGATGCCGGCCTGCAGCCCGACACCGAGGAACGTCTCCAGGTAGTATTGCTTGAGGCCGCCAGGGCGAGGGGCCGCTTGGACGACAGCTTCGTCTCCTTGTTCGATGAGGTCCTCGTTGGTTTCCTCGACAAGTTCACCATCGTCAAGAAGCTTGTGGACGACTTTGATGTAAGCCTCCAGCCGACGCGTCTAGGCTCTGCGATGCCCGCCACCCTCAACGACCACTATGGTAACAACCTCTTTGACGCACTGGTGGCCCTGCGACTGCCCGCCGTCGCGCCGGAGAATGTCCACCTCGAGGTCGCGCTCGCCGCGCAGCGCCTGGCGCAGCAAGACACCATAGACATAATCACCCACGTCTACGCGCAAATCGTCCACAAGGACTACTACATGCAAGAGGAGGACGATTGGATGCTGGCCTTCTTGGAGCGCAGGGCAACCTTGGACAGCACTGTTCAGAAGCACATTGAGCTTGCCGCCAACGCTGCTGCTCCTCACACGTTGGTTGGTGACCCGATGCACTAGGGTGTGAGGATGTCGTTGAACGTTGATGGATCCATATGTATTTTTATCTTTCCGTCAAATCCATGTAGTAGTATATGATACTACAGTAATTATCTTACCTTTCGCATCAACTTCATAATTTTCGTACGTACTCCATGCATGAACGGCGCCAGAACCAAACTTCTCATTACTCTAGGCAAAATCATTATTTTCTATCTATCGGTCGCGCCATGGAGCAGAACCAAATTTTACAAGTTACGAGTTCAAAAGGAAAAGCCTGCCGTGTTCGCGTTGCACCCCCACACGGTTGGTCCGGCACGCCGCTCAAGCAGGAATGCATGCGGTGTTGCATTTTCACTTACAAGTGGGACCGCCGTTGAGCAAACCGACTATCGGCAAACCCCCATCCCGCCCACTGCGCGATGGCTGAGAAAACAGGAGGGAGAAGAGATGGCTGTAGCACGGACTCCAAGAAAATTGGTGTCGGATGGGACTCGTGTGGGTGGCGTGTGCCATACTGCTAGACGTGAATGCTAGTTATGGCCCATGCCACCCCACTATATCGAGCCTATATCGAGGTACGTAGAACAAATTTCCTGTAGTCTGTGCTCAGCCCTCCTCTATCTCTCTTCTCAGCCAGCCAGCGGATGCCCGGAGCCCATCGTCTGTTTGCTCACATGCGGCCCCACATGTCAGTGAAAATGCAAGAGGACCCACTGAACCTGCACATCTTTCACCTCAACGTGCTGGTGATGAAAAACAAATCCAATAAAGATCTTCGGTGGCCACTTTTGGAGTTACTCAAGAGTAGTAAGATTCTATATACAGTTTAACCCAAGATGCACATCTCGTGGCTTTAACTACCACTCTATTTTCTTTCATGACATGACCTGGATGCTGGATGTCCCACATGTCGGCAAAAGGAGGAAGAACCCGACCAAATCTTCGGTTCTGCTCTCGGATGAGATTAGTGCACTTGTTGATACTCCTACTAGAATAGAGGCTAGACATGAGACTAGATGCGAGGAAGCAACGTCTACTTCTTTACACTCGAAGAAGAAAGAAGCACGCAAGATCGAGCCTCCGCAGATCAACAATGAATGCAGCGAGAAGGCACTAATCCAACTTACAGGAGTAGTAAAATGTATTCCTGTGGTTCTTGTTTTCTTTGGTCTTGCTTTTCTAGTCAAAATTATCGTTGGAGTTCGTGCAAAACGGAGGTCCGTTTGGGGCCGTGCGTTGGAGTTGGCCTTACGGACCGCAGTTAAGGAAACTGACTATCGGCAAACCCCCACCTCACCCGCCGTGCGATGGCTGAAGTTAGAGAAACGACGAGGTTGAAGAGATTGCTTTAGCACGGACTCCAAGAAATAATATGGTGTTAGATGGATGTCATGGTGGTGGCGCGTGCCGTACTCCTGGACGTGAATGCTTGTTCTGGCCCATGCCACCCTAATACTCCTACTACTTACTCCTACTATATAGTACTAGTATCGAGGATTTGAGGTGCTGGTTACGTACAGCGAACACATTAACATATGGCTACAGTAAAAACACCCGCCCGACGCGCGAAGCATGTGAAGCTAGTACAAATAGTGTAATACTATTGTTGATTGGCCTCATCTGATAACCTGTTGCAATGCACGTACAATGTATTCGGAAAATATTATTTTGCCTCGTCGCACCACTCACTCAGAGAAGCGACTTGAAAGCCATTCATAAATTTAGTAAGTTTATCACAGGCATATCATTTTATTACATACAATGGGTCATCTACCCACATCGACAACGAGGATACATTATAAATACTAAAGTTTTCACCACACAACAAATAACAAGCCATGGAATGAACTTCAACTCAACCATTCCGCGGCGTTGGAAATGCTTGCTTTGAACCACAAGTGATTCTCTGGGACGGGCCATCCGTTGTCGATCTGGAGTCCAACGCAGGACTGGTCATCCAGGCTGAAGCGGCCTACTATATCGGTACCAGGGTAGGGAACCACCCAAATGTCCGAGGTATAGACACAGTTGCTTCTCGTAAATGTGTCAACAGCAGTTGGATCGCCTTTCACCATCATCGGATAGTTTTGTCCAAGGAAGAGCGAGTTTTCTCCAAGACTATCAATTTTGTGCCAGGGAGAAGGAGTTGGCGCTAGCACACTAGTATCCATCCCAAATACCATGCAACGGGTGTTGGAATAGGTCCGTAGAGTGTGACCATGGGAGACACCTGCTTCCTTAGCAGTAACATCATCAGTGGGCTGTATACACACAAGAAGAGGTGATCCATCGGAATTAGTTCCCAGGCGCCACAGAGTATATGGGCGCTGCTCGTGATCATCACCATCGGCATCCCCCCCTTGGTTATAAAATTTTTCAAGTATAGGTGGTGGGATGTACGCAGGACCTTGGAAACACAAGAAGAAGGTTAATTAGTAAAGGGAAACTTGCTAACCCGCTTGCATGTGGATGAAACAATTATAATTACGGTGGAAGACAAATGTACCGAACTACGAGGATACCATGCAAAAAGAGTGCCATGAGTGGTGGCAGCAAACACAAGGCCCTCGTATTGAATTGCATCACAGTACTCATTCGTGCACAGAAACTGATTTTTGAGCAATGTCCATCGAGTCAAACCACTAAGGATGGCAACAAGCTTGTCGAAGATAGCAACAACTTCATAGTTGTTGTAATTCCAAGAGCGGTTGGGAGAGTGTACACATTCACAAGTTCCCACTCGCAGTTGGACCCAATGTAAACAACCCAATCTCCATTTGCGCCCGCCCAAGCCTTGCCCTCAAGTGATGGCATCTTAACATCATACGTATCATTATCAAGCGGCATCAACTTGCACAGGGCAAGGCCTCCGTCGTGCTGGCGCCAGTCATCGGGGTCACGACGAAGAAGATAGGGGAGATCAAACTGTTCCTTGACTCTTGGGTTCTTTGTAATGATGTTATTAGTTGGATCGAGAATGGGCTTGAACAAACCTGCCATGCTAGCCGAGGTGATGACGTCGCACTGATCAATGAGTTCCTCCACCACGTCATCTTTCAGATTGGGGCAAGAATAACGGGGTCATTTCCGGACTGTTCCCTCCATGGAGAAGACAATCGAACAATGGCAGAAGAAAGGGTGAATGGCTGAAGGAAAATGGAGGAGGGAGAGGAAGAGCGTGCGACAGCAGTTCCAAATCGAGAGGGAAAGGCGAAGAGTCGGTGGATGGTTGCGAGTTTGCCACGGTTCACGAAGAGGCGCCCCGGCCTACACGTTCGTTCGGAAATACTCCTACTACTCGCCGTCGTCTCACTGATATGTTGGAACAGGACCACATGTCAATGAAACATGGTGTGTAATTTCTCGTGCAAAATGCGATCTGGCCGTGTTGGCCCGAGGTGCCGCATTAGTTATCGACCTTTATTTTTTTAATGGCGTGCCGATCAGTTTTGAAGCACGACTAACTGGCACTGTATGTGGAGAGGATGACAGTAGGGACCCGCCAAGGTCATGGCAGTATGCAAGCAAGTGCCTCCTTATTTCAAGCCAATAAAAAATGGCTCCTCCTAGTGGATTTCTGACATCTGGGTCCCATGCCATTGTCAACGTAGTCAATAAATGAGAGAATTGCACAACGAGCGGCTGACACCAGGGACCCAGCAGCTCGCCCAGTTATTTTTGTTTTGGGTTAATTTAATAAATGCCACTCCAAATCTGGTGTGTCCGAGAAATGCCACTGCAATTTCCAAACTTTGAAAAATGCCATTTCATGCCATTTCTAGTGGCATTTTTCGAAGTCTGGAGTGGCGTTTTTCAAAGTTTGCAAAAATTGCAGTGGCATTTTTCAAAGTTTGGAAATTGCAGTGGCATTTTTATGAATCGCCATAATTGGAGTGGCATTTATCTAATTTGTTTTTGAGATGGAAGCAGGGTGTCAACTGGGCTACGGGACACTCTGGCCTGTCTAGACAACCTTTTCTTTTATGTTTACCACAGACCAGCCCAGTAGTTTTTTTTCTTTCTGAAAATGGCTAGCCCAGTTCTTTTGTGATTTGTCAAGTAAGTCGCTTTACTAGGTGTGCTGGGCTGCAAATCTTTCAAGACGAGGAGAGCTTCATTCGGCTGGCCGAGAAAATGGCCTATCAGTAATGAGAAATGGGTTGTACATTTTTAAAACACATCAAACCGACAATTATTTTCAAATATCTTTTTTCCATTTCGAGATTTTAAATTGCATCGATTTTTATACGTGGGCTATTTATTAGATTTTATATTGATATACATTTATTTTTAAAATCAGTCTGAATGTGACTCAAAATTTCGGGATTAAAAACAGTTCAGACCGCATCGACATATGCAAAATTTCGTATAATTTTTTAACCGTGGCCACAATATGGGCTGTAATGCTAACATAAAGAATATGGGCTCCAAAAAAACCCTTAAGAATTAGCGAATGGGTTGTAAATTATTTGAAATAATGGCAGATGGGTTGTATGCTATTTTCCACAGATTTGAGGCTTTCCACAGATGGCCTGTATACTGTTGGATGTCCATCCAACGGCCGTCGTGCTTCTTCAATCTCTGCTCTTCCTGCTCCAGCCGCTCAAACAAGCACAAGCGGGATTGCCTGCTCCCTCCTCCCCGCGGCCGGCTGTGCTGCCGCGCAGGCCTCACCACCCCACCGTACTCCCATCGCTGGCCTAGCCATCCCTCTACTCACCCACACCTGGTGTTATTCTCCAGCAATGGCAGACGAACCAGCAAACCCTCATACAGCAGTACTCCCCTCCGTGTGGGAAACAAAAACAACGGCCGAGTCTTCCCTGCCTTCGTGTCGTTCCCTTCCTAGGCCTCGCCATCTTCAACCGCCCTGGTGCTCTCGGCGTGGCGTTGTCAACGACCGACATGCATCTGAAGTGGACTGTACGTGGAGAGGCTGACAGCTCGGTCCACGGCCGCACACAAGGAAATGCCTCCTTATTACGCGCAAAATAATGATTTCCTCCACCTGACATCTGGGACCCACCAAAACGGCCTCTGTATTTCGCGAAAAAAACATTACCGCCGCTGATAGCTCAGACCCACCAGCTACATCTTCGCACACAAGGAAGTGCCTCCTTATTACGCACAAAAAAAATGAATACTCCCCCTGCTAGCTGGGACCCAGTATAGTGGGCCTACTAAGTTGACGGGGACGAAGGGCTTTGTCAACTTAGTCAATATGCACGATTCTAACTCGACTGACCGTACGATGTCCATCCAATAGCCGTAGTGCTTCTTCAACCTCTGGTCTTCTTGCTCCAGCCGCCCAAAGCAGTACCGGTCGTGCCGCCTGCTCCTGCCTCCCGTGGCCGGCTGTGCTGCCGCGGAGGCCTCACCGCCCCCATACTACTCCCACCGCTGGCCAGGCCATCCCTCCACTCCACTCACCCACACCCCCTATTATTCTGCGGCGACGACAGCGCAGCCGAACCAGTGAACCCTCGTACTCCTCTCCGCGTGGGCATCCACTGCCGCGTCTTCCCCGGCTCCGCGTCGTCCCCTTCCTAGGCCTCGCCGTCGTCCACCGCCGTGGTGTTGTCGGCGCGGTGTGGTCAATGTGGTCAACGACCGAATTCCATTGGAAGAATACTGTACGTGGAGAGGCTGACAGCTGGGTCCATGGCAGCCGCAAGGAAGTGCCTCCTTATTACGCGGAAAATAATTATTCCTCCACCTCACAGCAGGGACCCATCGAACGCCCACCAGTATATCGCAAAAAAAAGCGTTTGCCCCTGACTGCTGGGACCCACCCGATGGGCCACCGTATTTCGTGAAAAAAACGTTCCCCCTGCTGTCAGCTCGGACCCACCGGAACTGCCTCCTTATTACGCACAAAAAATGAGTACCCCCCTGCTAGCTGGGACCTACCTTAGTGGCAGGCTGACTTGTGGGCCTACTAAGTTGACGGGGACGGAGGGCTTTGTCAACATAGTCAATATGCACGATTCTAGCTCCAGTGACCGTACGATGTCCATCCAACGGCCGTAGTGCTTCTTCAACCTCTGGTCTTCTTGCTCCAGCTGCCCAAACCAGCGCCGGTCGTGCCTCGTGCTCCTGCCTCCCGTGGCCGGCTGCGATGCGGCGGAGGCCTCATCGCCCCCTACTACTCCCACCGCTGGCCAGGCCATCCCTCTACTCACCCACACCCCCTGTTATTCTGCAGCGGTGGCAGCCTCACACCGCAGCGAACCAATCAACCCTCGTACTCGTCTATGCGTGGGCATCCACTGTCGTGTCTTCCCCGGCTCCACGCTGTCCCCTTCCTAGGCCTCGCCGTCGTCCACCGCCCTGGTGCTCTCGGCGTGGCGTGGTCAACATGGTCAAGGAACGGCTTCCATCGGACGTGGACTGTACGTGGAGAGGCTGACAGCTGGGTCCATGGCCGCAGCAAGGAAGTGCCTCCTTATTACGTGCAAAATAATTATTCCTCCACCTGACAGCAGGGACCCACCGGACGGGCCACCAGTATTTTGCAAAAAAATCGTTTCCCCCTGACTGCTGGGACCCACCGGACGGGCCACCGTATTTCGCGAAAAAAACGTCCCCCCGCTGTCAGCTCGGACCCACCGGAAGTGCCTCCTTATTACGCACAAAAAATGAATACTCCCCCGGCTAGCTAGGACCCACCTTGCTGGGAGGCTGACTTGTGGGCCTACTAAGTTGACGGGGACGAAGGGCTTTGTCAACTTAGTCAATATGAACGATTCTAGCTCCAGTGACCATACGATGTCCATACAACGGCCATAGTGCTTCTTCAACCTCTGGTCTTCTTGCTCCAGCCACCCAAAGCAGCGCCGGTCAGGGCGCATGCTCCTGCCTCCCGTGGCCGGCTGTGCTGCCGCAGAGGCCTCACCGCCCCCTACTATTCCCACCGCTGGCCAGGCCCTGCGGCGACGACAGCCTCACACCGCAGCCGAACCAGTGAACCCTCGTAGTCCTCTCAGCGCGGGCTTCCACTGCCGCGTCGTCCCCTTCCTAGGCCTCGCCGTCGTCCACCGCCGTGGTGCTCTCCACACGGCATGGTCAACGTGGTCAAGGAACGACTTCCATTGGAAGAGTAATGTACGTGGAGAGGCTGACAACTGGGTCCACGGCCACAACCCAATTTTTTTGTGATTTGCCAAGTAAGTCGCTTTGTCAGGCCTGTTGGTCTGCAAATCTTTCAAGACGAGCAGAGCTTTCATTCGGCTGGCCGAGAAAATGGCCCATCAGTAATGAGAAATGGGTTGTACATTTTTAAAACACATCGAACCGGCAATTAGTTTCAAATATCTTTTTCTCATTTCAAGATTTTAAATTACATTAATTTTTATGCATGGAGAATTTGTTGGATTTTATATTGATATACATTTATTTTTAAAATCAGTTTGAATGTGAGTCGAAATTTCGGGATTAAAAACAGTTCGGACCGCACCGAAATATGCAAAATTTCGTATATTTTTTTAATCATTGCCACAATATGGGCTGTAATGCTAACAAAAAGAATGTGGGCTCCAAAAAAACCTTAAGAATTAGCAAATGGGCTGTAAATTATTAGAAATAATGGTAGATTGGCTGTATGCTGTTTTCCACAGATTTGAGGCTTTCCTAAAAAAAGGTTGACGCACAAGCACTGACTGTTGGATGTCCATCCAACGATCGTCGTGCTTCTTCAATCTCTGCTCTTCCTGCTCCAGCCGCTCAAACAAGCGCCGGCGGGACTGCCTGGTCCCTCCTCCTTGCGGCCGGCTATGCTGCCGCGCAGGCCTCACCGCCCGACCGCACTCTCATTGCTAGCCTAGCCATCCCTCTACTCACCCACACCTGTTATTATTCTTCGGCGACGGCAGACGAACCAATAAACCCTCGTACAGTCGAACTCCCCTCCGCGTGGGAAACAACTGCCTAGTCTTCCCTGCCTCCGTGTCGTCCCCTTCCTAGGCCTCGCCGTCGTCCACCGCCCTAGTGCTCTCGGCACGGCGTGGTCAACGTGGTCAAGGAACAACTTCCATCGGACGTGGACTGTACGTGGAGAGGCTGACAGCTGGGTCCACGGCCGCAGCAAGAAAGTGCCTCCTTATTACGCGGAAAATATTGATTCCTCCACCTAACAGCTGGGACCCACCGGACGGGCCACTGTATTTTGCGAAAAAACATTTCCCCCTGACTGCTGGGACCCACCAGCTACATCTTCGCACGCAAGGAAGTGCGTCCAGGCAAAAAAAACGATTCGCCCCCTGACTGCTGGGACCCACCAGCTACATCTTCGCAGGCAAGGAAGTGCCTGACAGTCGGGACCCACCTGGTCGAAGCGTACGTAGCGTTGTCATTCTGGTCGCGAACGTGTACGTACATACTGGTCGATGTAGGGGCGCGCACGTTTCATAGTAGAGGCGCGCACTTGTCGTAGTAGAGGCGCGCACATAGCATGTACACGTACGTACATCGGCCAGGGTGCAAGAAAGAAAATATGGCCACGCATGTGTACATACGGGTAGGGTCTCGAACGCCTACTCGCGCATACGTACGGCCAGGGCTCGTGTACATAGCTGGGTCGGAATGGAGAAACAGTGTCATCGTCGTGTTCATGAGGAGGCAGCGGAATGCGTCGTGTTCATGGGGAGGCAATGGAATGCGTTGTGTTCATGGGGAGGCAATGGAATGCGTCGTGTTCATCAGGAGGCAACGGAACGCGTGGGAGCCAACCGGCTGGGTCGGAACGGAATGCATGGTCTTGTTCATCGGGAGGGCTTGGACGGAACAAGCGATGGAAACGAGGTCTGGCGTACCGCACAACGGAGGAAACAAACCTCCTACGTTCAGAACGGGGTCCTGTTGATCAGGAGGGGTCTGGCGTACCGCAAAACGGAGGAAACAGACCTCATATGGTCGAAACGGGGGTCCTGTTCATCGAGAGGGGTGTGGCGTACCGCAAAACGGAGGAAACGGACTTGTGTTGGAGCGCTACGGTCGAAACGGGGGTCCTGTTCATCGGGAGGGGTGTGGCGTACCGCAAAATGGGACTCCATGGGATACTGTTCATCTCCACCGCTGACCCCCTCCAGCCTCCACGAGCTACTGTTCATCCACCATCGACCTCCTCCAGCCTCCACCTGCGACTGTTCATCCACGGGCTCCTGTTCATCCAGCCTCCACCGCGCGCTACTCCACCAGCTACTGTTCAACCAACCCTCTCCACGGGCTCCTGTTCAACCACCCCTCCACGGGCTACTGTTCATCCTGCCCTCCACCGTCTACTGTTCATCCAGCCCTCCACGGGGTGGTCCTGTTCATCCAGCCCTCCACGGGGTCCTGTTCATCCAGCCCCAACCGGCTCGATCGATCGGGGTCCTG